>NC_135871.1:2073043-2373043 GCF_031162955.1 Sander vitreus | reverse complement strand
GAGATTAGGCTATAGCATATTTTTCCAGCAGCTCCGCCAGCTCTGACGTCAGAGCTGTTATCTGAACTTGAGATAGCATGATAGTATTTATCACTTTGATGAACCAGGGGAGGGCTGGCGAATCAAAGCGTATAGCTATTTGTGATTAGCTTCAACATCCATGTGTTCATCATGGGTAACATGCTTCCACACAGCACAGCATTGCGAGAGCGGGCACGTGCATGTCTGTGTGTTGTCTGTTCCCCGCCACTGTGTGAAGCAATTTGTTGGTTTCTCACAAACCTTGGTAGGCAGAGTCGAAAATGCGGCTGCCACCCGATATATGCTGGGGATGCATGGCATGGTCAGCAAACGAAATGTGTATTCGGATCAGAGTACCGAAAACAAGGCCCGCTAAGGGGGGGGACTCAGGACTCTTACCAATCCGTGTAATCAGCTGGGAGGTGGAGAATAACTGAGTAGGCTACGCACTTTGAATGGGTGTTTGCTCCTGTTAATTCTGACACAGTGTGGCTGGGTTTCGCCTGCGTTACTGCATGGGAGTGTGGCAGCAAGCTTGCCTTATGGGCCCGTCGGTTTGATGTTTGGCGGGGGATACCGCCGCGGGGGAGGAGGGCGGTACAGTGGAGCTGGAGCCGGGGCTTGGGGAGGTGCAGCCGCAGCCTGCGGGGCGCCGTCTCCTCGAGCTGACATCTTGGTGCGGCTGTTGTGAGACACAAAGAGTGGATTGGCTTGGAATATAAAGGCTGGTCGGTGATTAGAGGTGTGGTTGAGGCGTGGCCCTGCTCCTGAACGTTAATTCATTAACTTCATGAAAAAAATGTGGCAAAACAAAGGCAACAGGGGAGATTATATGCTTGCAACAAGTGGGGAAAGCAGAGACATCAGGAGAGACTGGAAGCTGGCATCAAGAAGGCAAAGCAGGGGCATTAAAGACAAAAAGTCTGCATCAAAGAGGAAAATCTGAGATATCAGGACAGAGTAAAAGATGAGGAGAGAATAAAAGCTTGCATCAAGGAGGCAAAGCAGAGACATCAGGAGAGACTGAAAGCTGGCATCAAGGAGGAAAAGGAGAGACATGAGGAAAGACTTTAAGCTTGAATCAGGGAGGCAAATCAAAGATATCAGGAGAGACTGAAAGCTGGCATTAGGAAGGGAAAGCGGAGCCATTAGAAGAGACTAAAAGCTTGCATCAAGGAGGCAAGGCAGAGAAATCAGGACAGCCTGAAAGCTAGCATCAAAGAGAACATCGGTAGAGACTGAAAGCTAGCATCAAAGAGAAAAAGCGGACACATCGGTAGAGACTGAAAGCTGGATTCATGGAGGCAAAGCGGAGACGTCAGGATAGATGGAAAACTGGCATCAATGAGGCAAAACAGAGGCAACATGAGAGACTGAAAGCTGGCATAAAGGATTCAAAGGTGAGGCATCAGAAAAGAATAAAAGCTGGCATCAAGGAGGCAAAGCAGAAGAGAGACTGAAAACTGGTATCAAGGAGGCAAAGCCGAGGCATCTGGAGAGAGAAATCTGGCATCAAGAAGGCAAAGCAGAGATATCAGGAAAGGCTGAAAGCTGGCATTAAGGATACAAAGCGGAGACATGACGAGAGACTGAAACCTGGCATCAAGGATGCAAAGGTAAGGCATCAGAAGCGACTAAAAGCTGGCATCAAGGAGGCAAAGCAGAAGAGAGACTGAAAGCTGGCATCAAGGAGGCAAAGCGGCGGCATCAGGAGAGACTGAGAGCTGGCATCAAAAAGAAGGCAAAGCGGACATATCAGGAGGGACTGAAAACTGGCATCCAGGAAACAAAGCAGAGACATCTGGAGAGACTGAAAACTGGCATTATGGGCGCAAAACAGAGACATCAGAAGAGACCGAAAGCTTGCACCAAGGAGGCAAAGTTGAGACATCTGGAGAGATTTAACTCTGGCGCACGGCACAGGACAGAAGAGCATCGGTGCTTGCACAGAGCCCAAAGAATATTAGAAGACAATGCCCTCCCACCCAGCAACAGCCTGTTCACCCTGCTGCCATCTGACAAGAGATACTGAAGTATCTGCTGCCGTACCACCAGACACAGAGCAGTTTCTTTCTTCAGGCTATGAATGTCCTTGACTCCACCCTCATCCTCCACTCTCCACCGTAAAACATATTTGTTCTTGTTTTGTGTAGTATAAAGGGACTACAAATGCATTTCGTTGTGAAACCCTGTGTTTTTTTTAGATAATGTTTTGGGCATTTCCGCCTTTAATGGATAGGACAGCCAAATATGAAAAGGCAGAGAGAGGGGGAAGACATGCAGGAAATTGTCACAGGCCGGACTCGAAACCTGGACCTTCTGCGTCGAGGAATAAACCTCTCTCAACTGAGCTAACCCGGCCACGTGCAACCCTACGTTGTAGAAACTAACAATGAACTTAAAGTACCACTAATACTACTATACGTGGTACTCTTCTTCTTCTTTTGCACAGGTGTTATTTAGCAGTGTGATGGATGTGTGGATATTCTCCACAGCCCCATCAGTCTTCAGCCAGGCCAGCTGCTCTTATTCCCAGTCCCAACCAAGCACGTCTAAATATGACGACCAAAGGGCTGGACGCAAGTCCCGAGAGCGTCAAATAGTGACACCAAGAGTCCCGACCCAGAGCGTCAAAAAGTGCAATAGCAATATAAGCCAGCTAAAACAACAATATTACAATATATTTCACATGCTTTGCAGTAATGTTATCTTACCTGTCCAGTAGGAAGAAAGCCAGCTGGGCCCCTTCATAAATCAAATACCCTGCCAATATTAAGCCTAATTTTCCTCTGACGTTTTTATTCAAAGTACTCAAGTATCAAATCCAGGTTTCCGGGGGGGGGGGAGGCAAGTCCAGGTTTCCAGGGTGGAGAACAGGTCAGGTGAAGCGGGGTGAGCGGGTCTGTCAGAGAGAGACAGTAGTTCGGCTAGCGGCGGGGGTCCAGTGGTGGTGGTTCCGGTTCGGTGTATGGGAGGAGTGGAGCGGTAGCAGGAGTCAGGTTCCAATGGCAGCTGGAGGCACAAGAAAAGGAATCAGGACAGGCAAACATACAAGTAGGCTTAAACAGAAAGGCCTAGGCAAAGGTTCAACTGGAGCGAGACTAACTGTGGCAGTATTGTCTATGATCTGACGTGGAGTGGAGGAATGATATATTGGTACATGAAGCAGAGGTTGATTGTGGTAGATGAGAGGCAGCTGGAACCCTGACTCCTGCACACCAAACTCCACTCCTGCATTTAGGACAGACAGAGGGAGGGTGAGAGGAGAGAACAGAGAAGCTACCTAACAATAGCGGGCCTAACAATTATCACGTTGTAACAAAAAAACAATGAGGCAACGTGAAAAGTTTTCAACACCCGCTGTAGAACCTTGCAGTTAATGGGAGTGCAACTGCCATACCAGGCGGTGATGCAGCCAGCCAGGATACTCTTGATGGTGCACCTGTAGAAGTTACAGAGTGTCTTGGGTCCATATTGAACATCCTCAGCCTGCGGATGAAGAAGAGCCGCTGTCGTAGCAGTCTATATGCTGTCTAGCAGTTTTTGTGATGGGGTCGATGTGGTGAGTCCAGGTCAGATCCTCACTGACGTGAACCCCCGAGGAACCTGAAGCCGCCGACTCACAATTAGCTTTGTTTTGCTTACATTGAGATGGCGGGTTGTTGTTTTGGCACTAGATGTCAGGGCTCTGACCTCCTCCCTTTGGGCCGTCTCCTAGCTGTCGGTGATCAGGCCGATGACGGTTGTGTCGTCAGCACACTTTACGATGGTGTTGGAGCTGTGTGTGGCCACACAGTTGTGCATGAAGAGGGAGAACAGGAGAGGGCTGAGAACGCAGCTCTGGGGGGCACCGGTGTTCAGGGTCAGGTGGAGGATATTTGTGGAGCCAATCCGCACTACCTGGGGTCTCCCCCATCAGAAAAACTCAGCGTCCAATCACAGAGGGCGGTGTTGAGTCCCAAGTCTCTGAGCTTGGTGATGAGCTTGGGAGGCAGAATGGTGTTTAATGCTGAACTATTGTCTATGAAAAGGATATTCACATATTACATAAGACATACAGGATTGAATGTCTCAGGCCAGCTCATGGAATTTACAAATGTATAGTTATGTTGTAATAAGCAAGTGTATAGTGTGATTAACTGTAGGCTAGTACAGAGAATATTAGTGCCAAAGGGCAGGATTTTCTGAACAAAACCAACCTTTCATTAAGCAGCATTGGAGGTAAAGTCTTTGGATTAAGGAATGTGTAATGCTAGTCGGGTGATTGTTCCCAATAATTAGTCACAAAAACCCACTGCTCTGCTTCTGTCAACTGCGACAAATGATCAGTGTTTGAGTCATCTTTTTCCCTCCTTTTCACCCCTATTCTTCTCCTAGTTCATTTCTTCTCTTCTCCTCTCCTCTCCTCTCTTTCTTTGTAAACTCACTTAAGAGTTAATTGCTTCCAGCAGGCTTTTCTCTCGGTCTGTCACGCTGCTATCCGTCATGTGAGGACAGTGTGTAGGCTTGTTATCGGGGCCTGTGGATTGCTGCTGTGTGGAGGAGAAGCCTGGCACACAACACATAATTTGGCTTGTCCATTTTATCGTGGAGTTTCGTGGACCTTGTGTGTTGCTGCTACAGCCATGAGATCCTTTGCCGTGTAGAGATTTTCTGCTGTTTGCTGTTTGGGACTGGATGACAGATTTCTTAAATGGCTGAGGAGGTTTTAATTCCATCATCAGGGAAAATCACATCGGTAAGTTTAGACTGACTGCATAAATCAGGTCAGCCAGGGCTGTCAACTGACTGCTTCCCTGTTGTTTTAGACTAACCTTAAAATCATCAAATGTATTATGATAAGCGGAACCCACACTGTAAAAACGTACTTTGATTTTACTTGAAATATGAGGCAACATTCTTTGATGATTTTTTTTTCGGTTGGGTGAAATAATTGATATTTTCAGTAGGGTGAATAATATACAATAAACTGTCATTTCAGTACAGCCTACATGAAAAAGTAGTGTAATTTGAATTAAATCAGACTTAATTAAACTTTGAAACTTGCTAATAAAATAAATTGTATTAACTGTAACAGTCTATGTTTAATATTTTTCCCCAGCTCTTTTGTGCGTTGTGTCATACCTATTTTAAATAATTAGTTATATATACACTAGCATGTATAAAAGCCTGTTTTAGCTAGCACAAAGCTGAATGGCTTAACATGGAATACAGCCAAACACTTAATCATGGTTAAGGGTTGAAAGGTGAAAATGAGCTGCAGGTCTGTGCAGGGCCCTAAAACTGGTCTCCTGAAAGAAAATCTGACAGGCTACAGTCCCATCAACCAACCTGACCTCACCCATACTTTTAGATAGAAAGAGATAGATACATAAAACGCACATTACTTTCTCTATTGGCACTGAACGTCGATATACAAAATCAATAATGAGGTGCCGAATAATCCAGTACAGATGTAATTGGGATACTGGGCCTAGCTGGTCGTTTAGGCCAGGGGTCTTCAACGTTTTTTTAAGCCAAGGACCCCTTAACTGAGAGAGACGGAGCAGGGACCCCCTACTACATATTAAGTTTCATAATAAACTGGGCCTACAATAACGTGTTGACTGCCTAAAGCCTTCATACGTACCTTTTTAGTACATTGACTACTAAGCTATTCAAATAATAATTGTTGGCATGATTTTATAAATCATGTTTTAATGTTAAACATACATGTGGCACAGTGAATCCTAAGGGACCGTTCGGTATTTATGGAATGGACCACCGGAGGAAAATAGGGGAGGGTCATTTCTTTTTATTCTTTGTTGAGGGGAGGGTCATCCAATTTTTTTTTTGTCTCAGGGGAAGGGTCACCCAACTTTTGTATTCATGAGTAGAGCAAGGTTTGGTGCATATTTATCCATGTAGCTCCATGTAGCTCTCTCAGTCTCGGCCCCTATCGCTAGCAGATGGATCCCTCCCTGTTTAGTCAGCCAGACCTGTAGCTTTACAGACCGTGGGATTTCCCAAACTGAATAAATCCTGGTCGCACGTATAAACACAAAACTGCTTTGCTAGCTCCATCGTGTTGTAACTAAGACATCTGATGAAAAAATAATTGTATTCATTAGCATGATTGCCGTACTGCTTAGTTCAAAAACATCCAAAACACCGTACGAAAACATGATCATTAAATTTCATTAAATAGGCTGATTTATATTTGATAATAATGTGTTTGATTCATTCAGACATTTTAATTTTTGAAAAAATTAACAATAACTTGGTGGCCCCCCTGTAACTCTGAGGACCCCCTAGGGGCCCCGGACCCCCTGTTGAAGATCTCTAGTCTAGGCGTCAGCTAATGGGGCTCCTTATAATAAACTCAACTAAACTAATACTGGGCTGTCATCTTTTAGTTAGGTAATCTGAGGGGCACAAACTGGTAATTAACATCTGCAGCATTACCATAACATTCAAAATAAAGTCCAATAATTCAACCGTGTAAGATATGCTAATGTGAAGTATTATGACTATCTTCCATTAGTGCATGTTTAAATGCTAGCATAGAGAGTGCATTTCTATAGCGTATAGCATAGAGATATGCTGTAAACCTGTCCGCAATGACTTTCAGATTTTTTTTAGTGTACGCTTCCAAATTGCCCCACGTTGGGTCACTAACAAAATCCTCTATGTCAAACTCCATCTTAGGCAAACCAAGCAGTAGTAACAATAATACAGCAACTCCCTACACCAGTAACAGCCCTCTGGAAGGCATCTCCACACAACGCCACAAACCAAGTATACACCAAATCAAAACCACACTCCAGCGTGTTACACACCAGACTGTTTGACGAGCCCCCAAATAAGTTACGGCCACAGCAAACAAACACAACTTAAACGTGACCGTCAACATATCGAAGAACACCAAACCTGAGGATTAGTTAAAGTAGATTAAAGTTTATTCACAACTTAACTATTCTGGAGGTCTGGCCAAAAGGAACAAAATAAGGGAAGAAGCCTGATCCAAGTATTATGACTATCTTCCATTCGTGCATGTTTAAATGCTAGCATAGAGAGTGCATTTCTATAGTGTATAGCATAGAGATATGCTGTAAGATTTGCTATGCTATCTATAATCTGTATACTACAGCATTAGCGTGAACCATGGAGATGAGCTACTGTCCAACAGTATTTTAAAGGTGCAATATGTAACACTGACAGCTAGTGTTCAAAATAGTTACTGCAGTACAAATTCAAAATACTGGAGAGAGTTGTCTCCCCCGCCCCGTCCTCCCCAGACTTCACGGAGGTTGCCAGGCTGAGACCGCAGCATCCATAGTTTCGCTTTGCCAGACCCTTTTCAAAGTGCGCTGAAGGAGCATTCACAACAATGTTGCTTTCATTACTTCACAGCACAGTGGAGTAGCTAACGTTATATATATATATTGACAGTCATAGAAGCCCGTGCTCATGCAGAGATCTGTACCCAACTGACAGACACACTTCCTAGGCTTAGAATTACAATAGGAACCGCTAAAAACACAACAACCTCACCGTCCTCTCCACACGACGGACAGACACACTTCCTAGGCTTAGAATTACGATAGGTAACTGCTAAAAATAACACTACCTTGCCGTCCTCTCCACCCGACTGAATACACTTTATTGGCTTAGAATTACGGCAACAATCGCTAAACACACTGCAAACTCACGATCCTCACAGCCCCCCTCTCTTGGCTTCAAATAACTTAGCGTTGTCGGCTCAGCCGCTGAGCAAGCTGCATGTCGTAAACAGCTGTGGCCCGCTTGCCTGGTCCTCCGGTAATGTTAGGTAGTTAGCAGGGTTAGCAGGGTTAGCATGGCGGCGTTAGCCAGGACCAGTCGGGATCACTTTACTGGCTGTGTCTCAATTGTTTTTGCGAGTAACTAACTTGGGTACTCTAGCTATATAATTCAATGTGAGAACACGAATGTTGAAATGACATAAAAGGCCCGTCCGTTGAAGTCGTGATAAATTAGCCTGAGGCTAATGCTTAGCTACCTATTCAGGAGGAAATTGCCGGGGTTTTTAAGGTTGGGTAGAATTTATCTCTGTTGATCCTGTTCGTTTGTTTGCAGATTTCATGGCTGTACTAACGTTACAGCTGTAGCACGCTGGGTTTATGTTTTTACAGGTATATCTGGCAACCTGGCCTGGCTGTCAAATTGGGCAGATGATAACAACACACAGGCTAAAACACAGACAGACATTCGGTCACGGAACGGAAATTTCAAGAGAAAATACTAGCTTTAGCATTGTAGATAGTATTTCAACTTAGCATGTTTCCTTAATAGCTGATGACGCATTGGGGTCATTTTGGGATTTATTACAGTAAATATATTACATATTGGACCTTTAAAGTAAACCACGGTGCATTTTGATATATTATTTTTGATAACTTCCCATGTAATGAAAATGAACTTGATCATTTAATTTAGTCACTTGGATTTCATGTCTTTCACGTCATGTCATATGTCTTTCTCTGCCTGGCATCACTTTCAATCAGCCAATATTCAAATATTTTCCAGATGCAGACATATGAAAGTTTAGCTGGATATTACTTTCTTGAGATACTGGTCACACTGTTAGGGAAAGCTTCTGTCTTTGCCTCTCAGCTCCCTCAGAATTGGCAGCCAGCCACGCTCTCTGATTTGCTTACAGCAAGGAATGTGAACAATGCAAACAAGACATTTTAGACTGGCGAATTAAGAGCTTCATTTAAATAAATACCCATTGGTGGAGCCAATGGGTATTGTGGACAATGTAAACATTCGGGGCTCAGCCCAAACCTAGGGGGGTCTGGGGAGATCCTTCCCATTTACAGAAGCTATGTCTTCATCATTTTGAAACCAGATCCCAACACATATTAGTGATGACAAATTTCCATTCCCGCAATATAAAAAGAGCCAACAATTGTCTGATGTCACTATTTTTAAATGAAATTACATTGGTAGGGTAAGAATTTGGCATAAACAGCATTAGTCATCTTGAAACCTATTTTTGTTATGCTAGAGTAGAGTTCAAGGAATTTATGTTTAGCTGACAAATCTGCTATATTTGAATCCATCCAATAATAACCTGGGCTGGACTAACTGCAAAAAAGATCCCAAACAATGCCAAGTAAATGTGTTTTTGTGAACTGAATATTAAGCCAACAGAAGAACATTCATTTAATCATACTAGATTTTTTTAAGGAACGCATTGGTTGACGTGACATGGCCTTTTTGTGGTCCTGAGTGTCAAACATAAGTAAATAAATGTCTAATCTGCAAATAAATGTGGTTATATTGTTCAGAAAAAGCCGTTTTATATTATACATATAGACAATTCATGCCATTTATGTTCCTGTTTTTCACAATTTTCAGCCAAACCAGGAAAAGCTCATATGGCATGTCCCAAGCCCATTTCATAAAGTTTGATTTTGAATAAAACTAATAAAATTAATATATTTTCCCCTTATTTAAGTACATATTAATACCACAGATGTCTACTTGTAAGTCTACTGTTTTAAAAGTCCAGGCATAATATTTTGAACCAGCCCTGAACAAAAAGATTTTGTCCCAAAATCAATATCATATGGTGTGACCCTAAATACTGTTTTTTAAATGTGCAATTGTCTGGAGACCTTTGGGGATGGGGGGGGTCCTTCTTCATGCAGGAAGTATAACAACATCTCAGAAGGACATTGAAAGTTTTCCAGGTGAGTTATCTCTCATATTTCTTTCAATAAATCAAGTATTTCTAACACTCCTACTTCAGTACCCCTTTTCACTGTCTTTTGGTGTGACCCATTTTACAGGAAAATGTCAAAAGTAAATTACGTTTTGTCAATATTACCTTTAAATCTATGTTACCATGCTGCATGGTGCTAGCACGAAGCCACAAGACTCATTGTTCTGCAAGTGTATGGTGTGACCCCATATGATATTGTGTGACCGGGTTTTCTCGTCACACCATATGATTTATTTGTCACACTATATGGTATAAACTGCACATATTTGACATTCTAAATATCAATAGTAGTCAGAGAAAATAAATCCTGGTGTTAAAGACAACAGTAATATTAATATTGTCTTTATCACTATACGTAATTGCAACAATTTAATCTGATTATAATGCAGGATATGTTTTTTAAATATCTGAATACACTGTTGAATTTGTCTTTTAACAGATATGAAGAGAATAAACTCAAAGTGGAACTACAAACATTCAGATTGAAGCCCACCATGGAGAAGAGAAAAACTCTAGTTTTCTAGTGCTATACAATATTTTAGCCCAGTCTCACGACAGTTTGTGAAATGGTCACGTTATTGAATCTATTGATTCATGTCCTGAACACATTAATGTCGTTATTTTCGTGGCATGGCAGTTGAAATGGTCACATTCGAAAATCGTGACCTGTACACGAAATAAACGAGAAAATCGTGACCTGTACAAAATCGTGACCTGTACACGAAATAAACGAGAAAATCGTGACCTGTACACAAATCAATAAATCTAAATAACGTGACCATTTCACAAACTTGCGTGAGACCGGGTTGAATATTTGCTGGCATTCTGTTTTACACATTTGTAACATTGTAACAACCTTTACGTCTTTTGTTGTTTGTGAAATACATATAATACACATTTTTGCATTAACAGATTGTTATGTGGTATGGTTTATTATATGGCGTGACACCATATCGTTTGGTGTGACATCCAGAAATTATGAAAATAAAAAGTCTTTTATATCGAGGTATGTCAAAATAAATATGAAGCTTATTGAAAGATTGAGGACAAATGTCTTACTTTGTGTATTGATGAAGAAATATATTGTAAAATGTAATACATTTGCACAAGGAAATGCTAGATCTTGATGAAGTAATGATAGAAGATTATGTTACATTAACTCACATAAAACAAATATACCCCATTATAACTTTACACACAATCATTTTCATGTCACACCATATGACCATTTTAGTCACTAACACAACAAATTAGTGAATAAATATGAATTCCAATACAAAATCTAAAAGACCATACATATTTATGCGAATAGGAGAGTCAGTACAACAGGAGTGATTTCCATGCCTAATATCAGATTTTTTTTTTCAAAAACTTTTTTTCAGCCTAAAACGTCAACCACCCAATAGCAAAGTAGTAGTAAGAGTAGTAGTAGTGGTAGTAGTAGAAGTAGTAGTGGTAGCAGCTTAGAACAAGTCCCCATGACAGTGTTATGTATAACCTATAAATGATGATTTCCCCAGTAATAGAACATTTGCTCCAATAATTTGCCAGTCCAGTCAGTGAGACTAAGGGGAAATGACAGTTAAGCTCTGTATCCCATCGATGCTTTTAACACTCCCTGCACTCATTGTGACATAAAACAACAGCATGAAGCAACAGTGACTGATAGTGAACAGTGAAAATAATCATTTTGAGGGGGTTGTGGCGCCCGGATAGCTCAGTTGGTAGAGGGGGCGCTGTTATATAGAGGTTTTCTCCTGCACGCAGCGGGCCCCGGTTTGACTCTGACCTGTGGGCCTTTGCTGCATGTCATTCCCCCCTCTCTCTCCCCTTGCATGTCTTCAGCTGTCCTGTCAAAATAAAGGCCGAAAATGCCCCAAACATTTTTTCATTTTAACTACAGGCGTGTCTCCTTCAGCCGTCTCGCTGCTTCCTTAAAAGCATAACAACAACAATCTGTAGCCTATCAGGGTTTTACAAAATGCTTTGGCAATATATTTTCATGAACTGATCAACGTGATATGATCATATTATAAATGTATGCTCAGTGTAGGAGGCACACTCCATCCTACAGTAGGCTACACATCAAATATGATAAGAGCAGCTGATTTTAGGCAGTAACCTGCTTCAGATTCCAGAATCACTGCTCCTCCTGGTGGATAGATACACCATTGCAACTGCTGTCCACACACAGGCGCTTAGGGGTGTTATGAGTTGGCCCCGTGTTGACTTTACCTTATTAATTAAGGATTTTATAAGATAAGATAAGATATTATTAATTATTAATCCCACACTGGGGAAATTCCTGTGCTACAGCAGCTCAAAAGAAAAATGTACACACATCAGAATAACACAAATACACATCAATTAGACATAGGAGAAAAAATACACATAAACTATAGGAAATGGAAAAATAGAATATAATTAGTTATAATAATAATAATAAATAAAACAACAGTATTTACACAATAAACAACTTTATTTAAACAGACAGTATATAAACACAGATATACAGAAGAGTAAGGTGTGGATGAATAGAGATGACATATTGCACAGTTGGAGGTGACACAGAGTAATAAATAGATACATGTGCATAGTGCAAAATATTGTCCATTGATGGCTCATGTTGCAGAAACAGCTAGCAGTGCTACATTATGATGTTGCATTAAAGAGTCTGACTGCTGCTGGAATGAAGGAGCTGCGGTAGTGCTCCTTCTTGCACTGAGGGTGCAGCAGTCTGCTGCTGAAGGAGCCTTCTACCTTATACCAGCTAGATGTTATGCTTTCAATAGAGACATGGTTAGATAAAAGCTGCAGTGCAACGTTTCTCACTGAGCCCCCACATTTTAACTTTTTAAATGTTTCTAGACTTGGGTGAAAGGTTGGATACATTTCAATGCAAACAGATTTCACCAGGTGAATTGAATTCTTTTGAATTAAAAATCTCTGTACTGTTGTAAAAACCTCACCAAGAACTATTACATTATTGAGCCCCCCGGAAATACTTTGCAGACTTTATTGACGACTTTTCTGAAATGCTGTCAATTATATGTGTGTAGGCTACTTTAATTCTTTTATTTTAACTGTCGACTTCAATGTTCATATCAACAATCCCAATAATAACACTGCTAAATAATGTTGGGCCTAATTTGATACTTTGGAGCTGTCGCAGCATGTGACTGGCCTGTCTCACACTAGAGGTCATACACTATAGATTTGGTTCTTAATAAGGGCCTTAGTTTTGTTGCTGTAAATGTCAAGGATCTAGCTCTGTCTATTCACTTTTTTTTCACATTTTCTTTGATGCATTAGTTTCTCAAGCTTTTTAGACTAGATCTAAAACCGTCAAAAAAGGTACATTACTGAAAATACTAAAACACTCAGGGTTGTTGATGAATTAGCACCTGTTAAGACTAAAATAATGTCCGGCAAACAGAAAGCTCCATGGAGAAATGCTACGACAATAGCATATCAGAAGAGAGAATGCAGGAAGTCAGAGCAAAGATAGTCTATATCCTTGACGTTCCACTTCACAGGAAATGCATGTATTGAAACGGATGCATGTATTTTCCGTTTCCGTGGACTTTCCGTGTCAAATATACGATTTGGTTTTAGCTCCACTCAGCCGAGCAGAGACATTATGACCTTACCACCCTCTGCAAAAAGAAGGGTCTCTATGTCTGAATTCACTGCAATTAAAAACCATCCACATGCTCACTAGATATTCTGCCTACAAGCTTTTAATATGTTTTAATTGCAGCTGATTTGATACATATTGTAAAACAACTGTGTTAAAGGCTCATTACTCTCAGGCATCTTTACAGCATTACTAGTCTATATCTACGACGTTCCACTTCCGGGATTGCTCTGTTGCCGCTGGACATTCCACCGGATTTCACTCTTTTCGGCTGGATGTCCGTTACCTTCCTCTTTCTATGTGTTGTAATTCTAAACTCCAGTGGATTTCTGAGGACTATGGTTAACTGCTCCTCAGATCGCTGCAGGATAAATCCAGACAGCTAGCTAGACTATCTGTCCAATCTGAGTTTTCTGTTGCACGACTAACACAACTTTTGAACGTACGTACGGTTTAAAGAAATGCCAATAAACAAGAGCATATTTTTGTTTCGGTTCAATTTAGAATTGATTTCAAGGCCCTACTTATTGTCTTTAAGTCATTCGATGGTCTAGACCCAACATATATTGCACATATGTTTGCTGAGTACAAGCCTTGTAGGTCATCTGCAGAGACTGATGAGTTAGTGGTGCCAACTGCAGTCAGTGGTTAAGACAGGCTCCAAATGTAGCCATTTTTAAAACTAAGGTAATTAGTCTTGTTTTATGGTACTTATACTTATTTATTTCATAAATGTGGTTTTAAACTTCTCTGCACCTTTATAAAATGTGTCTTTGTACATGTACAAGTCTATTCATCTTGAATGACCTCTGTGTATGATAAGGTGCTATATATATATATATATATATATATATATATATATATATATATATATATATATATATATATATATATATAAACTTGACTTGCCTTGCCCTGCCTAGAAGTAGGACTCACTTCCTCACCATTCTCAGGATGAACTAACTCATCTCTCATCTCTCTCTCTCTCTCCTGCTGTCTGCAGCAACTGACCAGCTCTTTGTTGGCGGTGGCATTTCTTACCTCCTTCGGGAGCTCCATGCTTTACGGCTACAATCTGGCAGTGGTCAACTCCCCTGCTGTGGTAAGATGCATGCACACTCACACACACACACACACACACACACACACACACACACACACACACACACACACACACACACACTAATTTAATTAGTTGCATTTGTTAGGGCTTTGAACCACTGAAGTACAATGTCAACTAAGGCAGACCTTGCAGTTCTAGCTGATTTTGTTGGCCTGTTGTTTAGAGAAGCCCTGTGCTCACAAGGTACATACCCCTAAATAAAGTGGTGTTAATGTTAAAATCAACTATGCATTTATAATCTTTGACTCAACAATCATTTTACCTGTATGTTTTACCTACATGGTTACTGTTTTTGAATGCACTGTAAGGCGACCTTGCAACCCGTTCTCACTCCCAACTCGTCACATACTGACGCTTGGTCTGTGGCTCTCAACGTCACAGACCGATGGAAAAGCCTTTAGCGTCTGTATGGACCGCACCGGGCATAGCAGCAGCTTGACCGCTACAATGTGAGGTAGCCAGTAGTATGAAAGACCTAAAATCCGTGTAAAGAGGCAGGTTGGGGTGATGGACTTTCACCCAGGAGACTGAGGTCGGTGTCCCATTCTTGTCCCATGTGTTAAGTAAACGTACATTTTGTAACCCCACCCACAATCTTTTCCTAACCCTAACTAAGTGGGTTTACCCTGCATCTTGAAAAATGTTGCCAAATTGGTCCTGCCTGAGGGCATCAAAAAGCGACGCCAAGGGTCCCGACCTAGCACGCTGAAAAATCAGGCAAAAGGTGTACCCAGAGCATCAAATATCACCGTGGAAGGGATTGCATTGTAATTAGTTAAAAGCCCCCGGCATCTGACAGAGGCGCTAAAGGAGACTTTTTGTGTCAGAACCTGAAGCCAAAGGCACCTGACCAAGCGTCACGTTTTTGACGCGCTGGGAGTGAGACTGTGTTGGACCTTGGGTGTCCTGAAAGGTGCCCTAAAATAAAATATATTATTATTATCAACTGCAGAAGACTTACATGGTGTAACAGGAAGAGGTGGAAAATACTTCATCCATCATCGTTACCTTCACTGAGCCAAGACAGTCGTGCATGTTTGCAATAAGCGCTTTCTTAGCTGCAATTTGTCCATCCAGAGTTGCAGTAGCAAGTTTGCTAGCAGAGTTAGCAGAGTAAGCACTTCTTAACTTCGCTCTTTCTTTTCTCTGAGCATTTTAGCTTTTCTTGGCATTAACCAAAAGCAGCAGGATAGAATTACTGTCGAAGTACGTAAAGATAGTTGACTTGTTTGCGCTATAAATTGAAAGGAAAACAGGTTTGCGGAGCTCATCCAAACACGTCTGCTCAGAGCGCCATTTTGGATGTTCCCCCCCCCAACTTTCTACAGCGAAATGTTCAATGACACCCTCCTGCGTAAGCCATGTGCTTTTGTTTACTGAGAAACAACGTGAGGTACCGTGTGGAGAATGAATGAAATGAAACATATAGCCTATGCCTTGAAGATTTATTAATGTTCTTATTTCACACCGTGCTCATTAACGGCAGAATCTCGCCATGGCTCAACACAAGTAGCATGAAGCATGAAGAACTTAATCAAATTGTGTAAATAAGCCACATTCCTCATTCAAATATGAGCTTCACTTGATAACAATATAAGTTATAACATTATAACGTGAAACGTTTCAAATTATAACAAGATAAGTAGTATTTTGTAGTAACTTTGTATGTCATAATGGGAGAACATATTAGAACGTGAAAAAACATATTTTCACGGGATAACGATAAGCTGATGTAGAATTCCAATCTAATTCGGTTCTATATCTCTCTTTTTTATCCTACAATTGGTGAAAGACCTTTTCATTGACATCACTACCGATATCCAACCGTTAAAAAAAGAGAGCCCTATAAAAGAGCCCTCCTGAGGTCTTTGTCATCAAAATCAGTCTTTGAATTAAGAGCAAGTCACATGCATAAAAGCTTTTAGTGAATTAAAAGCATGCCTCTGCTCGTCTTCCTCCTTCAGTTGGGGGAATTGATGCTGGTCCACCAACTCGTGCTATAACATGGTAAACTGAGGTCAAAAAAAGACTTGATTTGATTAGACAGGGAGCTGAAAATTCTGAAAAAAAGAGATAGAGATAAAGAGTGTGTTGGTACTGGTCTCGTGAAACCAGGATATCTTGGCCGCATGATACACAAAGACAAGGTTTCCTCTCTTATCAGGAAGGAATGCTCTCTGATTGACTCAAATCCTTTCTATTGGTCCAATACAGCATCTGATCTGTGAGGATTAAGATGCTGAGTTTGCTTTACCTGTAGTAGGTGAGGGAATGAGCTAACCAGTGTTACACACAGTTTCCAATTTCATCCGTGGATTGGAACAAGCAACCAGTGTTGATTTCCTCAAGACAAACTATGACGAAAAAATATTCGTTGATGACTTTTCTTTTCCAATGAAGACAAGATTAAAACTAAATAAAAGTAACCATTGAAAACGATCACTATGCTCAAATATATTACATTCATATATCAATGAATAGTATCTGAAAGATAATGTCAAAGTGGGAAGAACGGACAAATGAACTGTTTTAATCCAAAGTGGAATTCCGTGTCCTGTAGAATTACACACTGTAGCTCCTGATTGATCAAACTACCTACTCCTCCAAATATTCTTTGTTTAGAAGTTGATTTGCTGTTGACCTGTTGGACTTCTGTTAATAGGCTGCTAATAAGAAGCATCTTACATTCAATAACTTTCTGTCTCTGTCTCGAAGGCAGAATGAAGGCATGTTGGGTGGGTGGAATTAGCAAGCTAACGTTAGCTAACGAGCCAGCAGTGGGCCGTTCGGGCTCGGTCCCTCTGCTCCCACTGTAGGGAGAAAACTTTGTGGAGACAATGGATGTCCGCTGTCATCCTGCCGGTAGTGAAGCAGAGGCTCTGTTTGGTTCTGCCGCTGCTGATTCGAGCATTCGCAGTTTGTTGTGGGTATCAAAGCAACGTTTGTATCCGGTTTCCCTTTTTGAATGACGAATCGATTACTGCCGCCTGCTGGTATGGAGAGTTATTTCCTCTCACGCAGGTGCAGAACGTACGTGGTACTCTGCCATCGGCTGTAGTCTGTGCGGTGTGTTCCAGTGCTAATTTTTGGCTAAGACAAAGGCTGAAGTGGGCCAACGTGAGGCCATGCCACAGTCGGTGTTCATCACCACTAGTTCTTGGCCGTCGGCTTGGTGTGTCAGGGCCTTTAGTTATTGTGCAGACACCTAACCAGAACTGAAAGGACAAATCGGGCGCAAAATGAAATGCATGGGTACAGAGTCGACCGTTCTCTGGGATATGTTGTCATGCTAATCGAATGTGACCAGTTTTAGCGCAAACCGCTAATTAGCTTATAAAGCTAGTCGTCGGGGCACGGGTAAAGTAAAAAGAAATCACTATTTCTATACCACTAACAAGGCTCAAAATAGCACCACACTTCCACGGTAGCATAATGAGGGTCATTACATGTAAACCGAAGCATTGAGAGCTTTGTAAGTGTACAGACAGTTTATTAAAAAGATAGTTTATAAAGACGGGCGCCATTAAGCTAATTAACGGTTTGCGCTAAAACTGGTCACATTCGATTAGAATGAAAACATATCCCAGAGAACGGTCGACTCGGTATACGTGTTATTAACACCTAGGTTCATTTTGCGCCCGATTTGTCCTTTAACCATAGCAGGGGAGGGGTGTTATAACTTTGGGAGGCACTCAAAAATGATCCTGCTTACAGAATCACCAAGTCATTTTTAAAGTCATTAAGAGAGATGCATTTGGTCATTGAGAGATTAACTTGAAGAACTTGATTACTTGTGACTGCCGGCAGATTTGAAAGTCTGTTGAAGATGGAGGATCAAACCTATTCTCGAGGACATGTAACAGAGTCGCCAAGGAAGCGAAAAAGACAACGTGACAGGAAAAGCAACAACACCAAAGTTAATATTGGAGTGGCTAGAACAGCTGCGTGTAAACGATGGAGCTACTAAGAGATCATTTCGGGTTCGGCCACTGTAAGAGTTCAAACTCGCTCGGAATGGGAGGGGCTATAAAGTAATATTCAGTTGGTTGTCATATACAATTTCACCGCTAGATGGGAGAAATTATTACACAATGTAGCTTTAAATATGTAGAAATGTAAATTAAAGCGTTATTGACGTTACAGAGCGGCCTTGGTTGCTGTCTGTTTGTCTGATATAAATGTTGTCGTTACTACCGCATTGCATTGTGGGATACTTATGCCGGCTTAGTGTACAGTGTTTGCATACTGTAGTATTTCACCGGAAATAGTATGCAATTCAAGAACTATTGGTTTCATGCTAAGGTTCCATACATACTAAAAAATGTCACATACTGTTTTAGCCTAGTTAGTATGGAATTTCAGACGCAGCCAATGAGTTACTGCTTTTTTCTTTGGGCCCTCTGCAGTCTACTCAGTGGTTAAATTAAAGAGGCTTAAACTGCGATGTGTCAGTCCATAGTATGTTCAGCTGATATTCCAATACAGCTCTTCCTCGACCTTCCGTTTTGATTGGGAAGATTGAAGAAGAGCTTTACTAAAGCAACAGGTTGCCTGTTAATTCCAACTTGTTTTAGGCTGCATTGTTGTGCAATTGACACTAAAACAGGACCTTGTTCCTATTTAAATCTGCACACATTTTATTCTACGATAGCCTACTGTAAGTTTATCCGGTGTCCAAACGGCCAACAAACGAACATAATTGACAGAGCTCCTGCAAACCTGAATTTTCATACCTGGCAGTCACTGCACAAGGTGACTGTCACTATTTCAGTGAGTATGGACTGAAGTTAAAACTTTGGTATATCTGTAATTATTGAATTATTTTTCATTCATACATCATGAATGATCATGTTTTTTTTGTTTTTTTTGTTTCTGCCATCTTCCTCTTCTGACCTTTCCTACATCTTGTTTCTACTATCCCCCTTCTCCTCTCAGTACATAAAGGATTTCTACAACAAGACAGTGGTGAGTCGTACTGGAACAGGACTCAGTGAGGAGACCCTGACCCTCATGTACTGTCTTACTGTGTCTGTCTTCGCTATTGGAGGTCTGCTGGGCTCCCTTATCGTGGGCCTACTGGTCTCTCGCTTTGGCAGGTAAGACATTTGTTTTCACAGAAAGTTCAGGAGAGGATACTAGATTCTAGACCAGTTCTACAACAGACAATGTTGGATTCTTTGAACCATGACTACAGTCTTTTCCTAACTCTAACCAATGAGTTAAGGCCGTGATATGGTATACTGATGTTAGATTTTTTGACTTTACATGTCATTTAGCTGACGCTTTTATCCAAAGCAAATCCCAATTAAGTGCTTTCAACCTTGAAGGTTCAAACTCCAGACAAGACAGACAAGTAGTAAGTGCAAGTACATTAACTTTAAATAAGCAAAACTACAAAGAGCCATATGAAAGTGCTGCTTTAAGAATATTTATATATATATTTTTCTTTTTTTTTCTTGGTTTTCTCTTATCTGAGGTGCAGTAAATGTATACTGATATACAAAACAGAAATGCATACAGACAGCTGAGCCACAAAAAAACTGTGTTAATACCAGTGTTGTAGTTAAGACCACCTAAACTGAGAACAGAGTGTTTCGAGACCGAGAAAAGACCAAGACCAAGGCAGGGCGAGACCGAGTCAAGACCAAGACCAAGATCAGACCAGACCAGACCAATGCGAGTCCCACACTGCATGCCACGATAAAATGTGGAAAATGCTAACCATAGGCACTCCTCAAATTGATCTGAAAGATCTACATTCTCATAAAAAACCACCCACATTCACCTCTTTTACATAAGTGTATCATGAGAAATGCCTTGATAAAATAATCAAAAGGCAGTTGTGGTCTTGACCGGTCTTGAAATAAAATCCTGAGTCCTCTTTATCTGAGACCAAGACAAGACCTTCAAAAAGTGGTCTTGAGACTGGTGTCGAAACCAAGACCGATCTCAAGAACTGCAACACTGGTTAATACTACACTGGGTGTCGGTGTTTAAGTTTCATGTTTGCTAAGAGTCCAGGCCCTGAGGACATCTACATGCCACTACTGAGTTATATTCAAAGCGATACCTACTGGCAACAGAAAGTCAGCCTTATGTGACACAGATCATCCGATTTACATGACATTTACATGGTGCGGTCTAAACAGGATTTAAAGCAACATGACTAATAATTAGTCCGTGTTTTCTAGCGCCACATAGTGGACAGAGAAAGTGGTTGAAATGTTACTGCATACTATTTCCTGAGAGGAAGTCATATTTTATTTTGCACAAAAACTTTTGCACCCATGTTTGCACTAGGTTGATGTACTCGAAAACTCACGGAAGTTGGCGTATACGTCAAAACCTGTGAGCATTGCAAGACTATAAGTGATTTGTTTCATGCATGTTTAGCAGGCTCCATAGTAGAGCCCTAAGCAGGACTGTTTTCTTCATCCCGCCGAATTTCTGACCATTACCGCCCGCACCCGCAACGTGTGTGTTACACTCCCACCCGCTCCCGCAATGTGTATGTCCACTCCCGCCTGCACCTGTAAAACTCTGATTTTGTGTCTTCTCCCGTCCCGCATGAGAAAACACGTCATTTTAGGATAATAGGGAGAAGATGCAGCGAACGAAGGCAGGTGCTTGCTGCTGTGAGAGGGGGAGGAAGGAGCAGAGGATGAGGGAGCGGGAGGACGGTGGACGGAGCCTTGGAGCTCCCCCGTCCTGGGAGGCTCAGACACGCTGCTGGTGTCTGCTCATAGATATACAGTATATGCTGTCAGTATATATAGCCTATCTATGGTGTCTGCTGGCGTGGGGGGTTCCAGGCTACATCCTGATCCCGCAGTGTTTTTTTAGCCGCCCGTCTCCCGCCCGCAGCAAAGTTCAAACCGCCCGCTCCCGTGAGATTTGCATTGGGACCCACTCCCGGCGGGACCCAATCCCAATGCAGCCCTCTACTCCATAGCACCCCCTTTTTGTATGCCTTGTCACTCTTACTTATTTAGTTAAACCTAAAGGGCATTGCGTGAGTCGTGAGACCCCACAGCTATTTATACCACTAAAAAAGGCTCAAAATATCAGCACACTTCAACGGTAGTGAGGGTCCCTACATGTTAACCGAAGCATTGAGAACTTTGTATGTGTAGAGACAGTTTATTAAAAAGATAGATTACCAGTCATGACTTACAGCTGGTGATGCAAACTAAAATCAAAAAGCAATTTGCTCAATATATCTGAAATAATCGCACTCTGCATAACTTGTCTAGTGTACTTACTGTCCATCTGGTCCCTTCGGGTCTGGGTCGCCAAAAAGTTTCAAGTACAGCCCTGTTTATCAGAGAGGGGAAAATCTTCAGACTGTACAAAACACTGCGTCTCTTGGGCATCGCGACGCAACAGATCCCCACTCCGTGCAACACAGACTTACTCCTGTTTGGTGGCCATAGCTTCACAATGTCCGCATGAGGTACACCACCAGTTTCCTGAAGTACGAGGCTGTGTTGCAGCATTGACTACTGGTAGCTCTCTCTCTCTCGTGAGCCCTTTCAAGGAGCTCCCGCAGCTCTTCGTTCAATAAACTGTCTGTACACTTACAAAGTTCTCAATGCTTGGGTTAACATTTAGGGACCCTCATTATGCTACCGTTGAAGTGTGGTGATGTTTTGAGCCTTTTTAGTGGTATAAATAGCTGATTTGTTTTTACGTTCCCTGTGCCCTCGAATACTTACAACTGCGTTGTAAGCTAATCAGCGGTCCGCGCTAGCGTCTTTCAAGCTACAAACTCATTCGATTAGCATGAAAACATGTCCCCAGAGAACGACAGAGTGGGTACACATCTGTTAATAACCCCAAGGTTCGCTTTTGCGTCGCAATTGTCCTTTAAGTTCTGACGTACATGTTAGTCACACAGGTGTTGCCCTTCAAATGGTTACACAACATTTCAGCTATTTCTGGAGATTAAGGATACTCACAATTTCCCATGTCAACAGATTATATTTGTAACTGATGATGTTATTTATTTACTAAAGTAGAATACACAATACATTTTGAAATACCTTAATTTCTGTGTCATTCATCATATTACTTTGGAATGGAGACAGGCACAATACTATGTGGAAAGGTTGCATGGTGGAGAAGGTCTGGTGGGGTGCTGAGACACCATAGACCAGAGAGCATAAGAGCAAATAGAAAGCGCTTTCAAAACAGTTTCTACCCAGCAGCCATCAGACTGCTGGCTAAGGACATTCTATCTGGTTTGAAGTACCCTGTCCCACCTCAGACTCAGACTCTGATACATTGAGACCACATATGCACACACACTCCCGCACACACACACACACTTAGCTCATCTTTCTGTGCAATCATCATGGGCACAAGTTTGCACTTTGCACTTCTGTATTTATTGTACTTATTATTTATTAGTATGTGGACTTTTTTGTATCTGCTGTGTCTTTTTTAATTATGAGTGTGTTTTATTTACTGACTGAGTGATCCGCACAAGTATTCCAATGCGCCTGTACGTTGTACTTGAGCAAATGGCAAAAAAAAAAAACTTGAACTTGAACTTGCATGCTTAAATTGCAGTGTCCTGAATACATAAAACATATTTCTATCACCCCAAATGGTAGGATCATTTGGGGTGCCCACCAGCCCACTAGTTTTACTTTACCTGCCCGTACCTAGTGTGATGCATCCCTACATTCTACAAATGTTGTGATTTGTCAATATATAATGATAAAGATAATAATGATGCCTCTTTAAACTGCTTTTGTAGAACAAGCAGAGTTTTAAATCAAGAAGTAAATATTTGTCTTCAGAAGCCCTCAGAGCTGTATTTGGATGTTGGTTCTGCTCTGTCCTGACACCCTACCCAATAACCCCAAAAGACTGCCCATGCCCAACCATGAGGGTGGATAGTGGCCAATTGGCATTGCCAGCCTGAGAGACACTCAGCAGCATCTGGTGCTGCCACCAACATCAACACCTGAACACCACTAACACACAATCACAGCAAGCAACATACAACACTCTTTTTCAAAATTCTGAAAATGACACGGATAAACATTGTCCAGTTTATGTCGTGTTTCATATACAAAAGAGAAATAATCTTTGGATAACACAAGTTTAGGAAATAAGACCAGAAATACCCAAACACACACACACACACACACACACACACACACACCTACACTGGCACAAATGGCACTTCATCAGGGCGTTCTATCAATCATGCCTCTGTCCTCTATTCAGAGCTGTTGGTAACCCCTCCACCGAGGCCCTGCTGTCCTTCAGAGTGCACAGTGTCATCTCGTCCCCTCTGCCTTTCAGAAGTTTACTAGTCCTAAAAGTGCAGAGACAATTTATTTTGTCTTCAGTGCAAATCATCTGAAAGCTCCATTCATCTCCACTATTTAATAGAACTTCGGTGGGCATTTAAATGCAAATGAAAGCAGGCACTTTATAAACCCATTTACAGGCTGATCAGTTTCTTCACACAGCACGGTTTTATGGTTAATCACAGCTTATGAGCAACCTTGTGAGCTGTTTTATGGCTAATCAGGACATACAGGCATACATGTCTATCAATATGACTGTGTGTATATCAGCCGAGGGGGTTACTGCTGTCGACCATATAGTGCTGCTGTCCTCACTGTTTCATAAACCTCTGAGTCATATGCTTTTATGTATATTCATAATGTCTGCCTACTGCCTGTGTGTGTGTGTGTGTGTGTGTGTGTGTGTGTGTCCACTTTCAGGAAAGGCACAGTGGTCAACACAACAGTGCTGGTGTTTATCGCTGGCTCATTAATGGGCTTCAGCAGGATTTGTGGTTCACCTGAGATGGTCATCATTGGCCGCTTCATCTCAGGAATTCACTCAGGTACACACACACACACACACACACACACACACACACACACACACACACACACATATATATATATATATATATATATATATATATATATACACTAGGGCTGTTGGAACTAGGGCTGTTGGAACGAATACCGAAAGTTGAATATAATTCGAATAGTAAAAAAATCAATACTATTCGAATGCTGAAATTACTATTCAAATGTGACATTTATTATAAATATGTTGGCTAACGTTAGCTAATCTCCCTCTTCTCACCTTGGCCTACCCGCATGTTTCACTCATGAACTCAGAATTATACTATGAAGTCTTCATAGAAAATGTATTTTAAATCACTGCATTGTTACATAGATCTTTTTTTGTTTTTTACTGCAGGCATTTCTCTCAGTGTAGTACCAATGTACCTGGGTGAGATAGCGCCTAAGAACCTGCGGGGCTTCCTGGGTCTCGTGCCGAGTATCTTTATCGGCACCGGAGTCTTCGCCGCCCAAATCCTCGGCCTACATGAGCTTCTAGGAAAGGTAGCCAACACTGCTTTCCTAACATTAGTGTGCTTACTCTTTCAAGCTAAAATCCTAACAAAGCGTACCTTGGACTGATTAAAGTTGGCCTGAGCCTGACCTGAAATGGCCTTTATTCATTAGAACGTATTCAGCGTTCACCTATACAATAAATGCAGGTGTGTAAGTATAACTGCATTGTAACTGTTACAGGAGGAGTACTGGCCCCTCTTTCTTTCAATGATAGTGGTACCCACGTTCATCCAGTTGATGATGTTGCCATGGTTCCCAGAGAGCCCCAGGTACCTGCTGATTGAGAAGCACAACGTCCATGCCACCATCACAGGTCAGTGTTGTGGCACTGCTGCACATTCACAAGAGGACACTTTACAGTAAGAAAAGAACACTGAGTTTTGCCAACATTTTGGAGGAAGGAGGACCATTTGAACTAGAGTCAATTACTGTTAATTGGTTCAATAAAAATAATTCATGTATTGTCACAGTTTAGTAGTAATACACTTTGAGACGTGCATTTTTTTATTGCACTATTGCAGTTTGTGAATTGTGTCTTCACAGAGGTATTACTATTAAAGAGAGCTACAGCTGTGTGTCATCACTATAGCAATATTTAGAGATATCAGAGCTACAGATCAGAAGCGGCATGTACACAGAACAAGATGAGACCAAGAATTAAAGGGATAGTTTGGATATTTTTAAGTGGGGTTGTATGAAATACTTCATAGTCAGTGTATTACCTACAGTATATGGCAGTCTGCACTCCTTCAGTTTGAAGAAGCAGACAGAAGTACCGACAAGGAAGCTAAGCAATGCAGCTAAACGTATTTTAGCCACCTAAAATAAGGCCTTATTAAAATAATCAATATCGGTTGACGTTTACGCTATATTTCAGCTGTTCAGTCTCCCTCTGCAAAAGTTATTCTTCTGTTTACTCTGGCTCATAAAGGTTTGCTCTTCTATCCAAAGTGAACGGCATTTATCTGTTGCTGTCATATTCACTCATTTTTATATTCCTGTATTTGTTGTCTCTTTCATAAACTGCTGAAAATCTGACCCAAACAGCTGATCTGCGGCATAATATAGTTGTGCTTTTGTGTAGAAATACGAACACATTCTAGAGTTGAGAAAATGTACTGCCAAGAGAAAGGGCTGTCTGACAAAGGTAAAGTGGAAACACATTCTAAATATAGCATACACTTAAACTGATGTAGATGTTTTTTGGTAGTCCTTTTTTTTAGGTAGCTTAGATAGGTTTAGCTGCTGCCCCCGTTTACAGCGGTACATTGCTTTACTCCTGCCTGTTTGTCCAAACTAGGGGTGTGCCATCCACCATCTATTGAAGGTAATACACTGACTATGGAGAAGATTTAAAGTATCCCTTTAACCCTCGTGACACACTGCATATTAAAGGACAAATCCGGCGCAAAATGAACCTAGGGGTTAATAACACGTGTACCGAGTCGACCGTTCTCTGGGAGATGTTTTCATGCTAATCGAATGTGACCAGTTTAAGCGCAAACCGCTAATTAGCTTGTAACGCTAGTCGTCGGGGCAGAGGGTAAAGTAAAAAGAAATTGCTATTTCTATACCACTAACAAGGCTCAAAATAGCACCACACTTCCACGGTAGCATAATGAGGGTCCCTACATCTAAACTGAAGCATTGAGAACTTAAGTGTACAGACAGTTTATTAAAAAGATAGTTTAGAAAGACAGTACCGTTCACGTATACAGGCAGGCGCCATCTTGGGAAAGCAGCCATGACCAGTCGAACGACGAACGCCGTGCAACCAGTAACCAGTAACATAGCTCAAGCACGGCGTTCTGGCGACTGGTCATGACTGTTTTCCCAAGATTAGCATGAAAACATATCCCAGAGAACGGTCGACTCGGTACACGTGTTATTAACCCCTAGGTTCATTTTGCGCCTGATTTGTTTATTGTCTTTAAAGGTGTTGATGACTGGTGGACAGACTTTCTGACTGACTGACATTACCACACTTAGGCAGGGCAAAATTCTGTATCCACACTACTGTTATCTTTTCTGGCTAGTTAGCTTGTCCGACTTTCCAAGTACAGTGTGTGCTCTTGTCTCTTTCCCTGATATCCTGTGACCATGCTGTTTTACTGTCCCCTGTCTCTCAGCCCTGAAGTGGTACAGAGCCAAGTGTAACATCCAGGCTGAGATTGAAGAGATGCAGGAGGAGCAGCGCTCTCTGTCCTCAGTGGAGACGCTGTCAGTATGGAAACTGCTGCTGGATGACACAGTCCGCTGGCAGGTGCTCAGCGTGATGGTCATCAACATCGGCATGCAGCTGTCTGGCATCGATGCTGTAAGGACTCTTTGAAAACTGAGTAATGTATACGAAGCTGTGCTGTCTGCCACAATGTCTTTTTTGATAATACGAAATACTTTTTAAAGTAAGTCTAAAATGTTCACATTTTCACCAGGTGCTTCCTCAAAAAGGAAATTCCCTAAACTCGTTAGATGTCCAAGCACACATAAATATGGGCATATTTGGGCATTGGGAGGATATCAAGTCATTCCAAGCTAAAAGCTAAAATCCAAGTGAAGTCACCAGTCATTGGTGAAGTCTTTTTTTTGATTTTGTCATGGCAAGGCTAAAGTCACCAGCTTTATGACTTGGGTCTGACTCGACTCTATGTGACTTAAGCCGTGATCTATGGTTCTGCGGAGGCTCCACGCAGAGCTTTCGCCGTAGCCTACATAAGTGGCCTAAAGTTTATACTTGTGCATTGGTGTGTGCGTTGATCTCCTTAAGATAACAGCATGGCCGTAATGTGTATTTATTTGACAGTCTATGGTGTGTGTTCTTGGGGAGTGTGTGGTGGAGCGAGTGCCGAGAGTCATAGTGAGAGAAACAAGATGTCTTTCCCTGTGCTTTCTGACCACTGTGGGAAATCTGTAGCAGGAAAAGTTAACCCTCTCCTTGATTTCATGTTGTTTATGGTGAAGGAAAACCAGGAAATGAGTCGGGGGAAACGTAGTCTATATCTTCGACGTTCCACTTCCGGGATTGCTCCGGTGCCGCAGGAAAGTCCGCCGGATGCATGTCTTTTCGCCGATGTCCGTCCCCTTCCTCTGTCTTTGTGTTGGCGTTCTAACCTCTGGTGGATTTGTGAGGACTATAGTTAACTGCTCCTCAGATCTCTGCAGGGTAAATCCAGACAGCTAGACTATCTGTCCAATCTGAGTTTTCTGTTGCACGACTAAAACAACCTTTGAACGTACACATGTTCCACCAAAACAAGTTTCTTCCCGAGGATATTTAGCAGCGGCATCGTGGCTCTGTCCGGCGCTTAGCACCGCCCGAGACTATTGTGATTGGTTTAAAGAAATGCCAATAAACCAGAGCGTGTTTTTCTCCCATCTTGGAATTCTGTGTGGACTAGCCAGACCGCCCTCCATCCTCGTGGCATTTCCCTAAAAAGGCGCCCAAAATACTTGATCGTATAAAATAGTGTTATTGTCCAGAGGGCATTCCAAGGTTTAGCAGGTGTTTGCTTTAAAACGGTATCAACAAACATGTTCTGTCTCTATATCCCCTATTGTGCTTGCTACCCATCAGCTGTTGGATGCTAAATGGTCTCTGTTAAATGGAGTCTTTAGGCTACAGTGATGAGCAGCACAAACTCCTGATGTAACAGCATCAGATGGTTTAAGTCAGCTCCTTTCACTTGCTGTTCTGTTTGCTTTTTTACTTCCATTGTCCACCCCGACCACTCCCCCTGTTTTTACAGCTTCCATTTCTGATTGATCTATCTTATTAGACAAAGACACAGAGATGAAAATAAGTCTAAATGATCCCTCGTTGTTTTATAATCCCTGCGTGGTCTCGTCTCATTAACAAAGCCAAATGCCGGTGTCATTATTTTTCTGCCGTTACAATTAGCTACATTCCCCCTCTGAATTATGCCCTGAAGATTCATCAATTTTTCAAATGATTACCGGGGCGCCTGGGCCAGAGTGCACACTGTAAGCACTGGCGCTGGACTCATTAGCACGCCTTTCTCCAGGCTGTATTTTTAGCTGCTAATTAACGATACACGATATTAGGAAAATATCTAATTGCAATTATTTTGACTGATATTGCAATTGCGATATGTAACTACAGTTTTTTTCAACTGAGTGACTGATGGGAACAACAATCCTTGACATTGGTCCAGTATTAAGCGAGATCGCTGCAGTTGACAGCGGTGAAACAAGCTACAATGTAAGTTAATAGGGCAATTGTCCAGCTTGTATTTACCTTCACAAAAGTGCTTGTTTTGCCACTTACAGACTCAGATTATTATTCTAAGTGTCTGACAACATTATAGAAAGGATTTCTAAGGAGATAGACCTTTAAAACCTCTTAGAGACCTTTCTGTTTAACCAGAAACAGCTCTGAAGTCGCTAGCACTAAACCCACCAGATTCCATTTAAAAAAGCAATACCTATAGCAATAGCAATTTTCTCAGAACTCAAAATACATTTTTTATGTGGCCCTAATCCTCTTCCTTACAAAACAAAGAACAAAAACAGCAGTAGTGAGAAGTGAGAACTGTGAACTCACAAAACACGTTTTTTGCCATAATAAGAATTCCTACGCTTATTATGACAACATTTGTGTCTAAAAAGTGTCTAATAGGTAGTACTAGGTAGTGCTAGTGAAAACAAAACAGTCACGCCGCACACACTTGTTTGGGCTTGCGAGCCGGCCAAAGAGTAGTAGGCTAACGTTACGTTTTGAGTGGATGGCAAGAGCGAGACGCCGAAATGGATGCCAATAAGATTCTGAATGGAAAGTTTACTTTTAAAAAGTTGCCAAATGGTTTCATTGACAAGACCAAAGTGATCTGTGTTTTGTCGTTGTGAACTGAGCTATCATCGCAGCACGTCCAGTCTGAAGTACCACTTGATGGCCAAGCACACAGCTGATGCCAATTGTCCGCCCCCTCGTCAAAGCCAGGCGACAATGGATGACTTCAGACAGAAGCACATGGATACCACAACTAAGAACAAACTTACTGCAGCCATAGATGGGTGGCTACTGCATGTAGGCCTTTTCCATGTTGATAAGAGCATTAAAATGAGAAAAAATAATGGGACAAAAAGAAATAGAGGGACATTTAGAATAGATAAAAATGTGCAATTAATTGCGAGTTAACTATGACATTAATGCGATTAATCGCGATTAAATATTTTAATCGTTTGACAGCACTACGAATAGGATAAAATGATGAAGTGAAGGTCAACTTCACTGTGACATCATAATGTTCTGCAAAAACGCTTTGCTCGCTATTATTAAATGCCATAACTCAAAAGATAAAGATACTGATTTAGTGACACTACACTTGGGTGCCTACCTTAGAACTGCGGCGATTGTATAGATTTTGTGCCGCTGCATTGTTGATGTGTGTGCAGCATCCATGCAAAACAATACACTTAATACCTTTTATTAAATTCCTTAAAGTCTTCAATGCTAGGGGCGTCACGAGTTTCACGTCATTAAAATTTGAAATCCCCCACTATTTAAAAAGACAGTATAGCTTACCAGCTGGTATCATCAAGACACAGGCTAACATTAGCTTAAAAGTTACAGGCTACAGGTGCTCTTTTCTAGACCCCATGGCCACTGCCGGAGTTGGAGATGACGGAGAAACAAGAGAAAATCCTCGTGCTTCCTTGAAGTCACCACGTGGCAACATTTTTGCCCTCCACTGTGAGTGAGTTATGGAAACAAACAACAAAGGTGAAGCATGTGGGCTCCAAAGGGACTCCTGGGTGTCTTCAGGTACACGTTGTGCATTCAATTGCGCCATTAAAATAAAAATAAAAAATTGAATCGTGACCTTAAAATCAATATCAAAGCATTCAGCATTCAGCACAGGTGTTATGTAAGTCTGGACAGACAGAGATGTAAACTGCACTGGTTGGCGGAGACATCCAATCGCAAGGCGGTAATTCAAGTTTTCATTCGGTTATTTTTCTTGAAATACACACACATGCATCAAATGCGGAGAGATGTCAGAATGATGGGTGACTACAGCACAGCACCCAGAGCAGTCAGGGGTTTGATCACCTCGGAAGTGCCCAGGAGGTGAACTGGCACATTCCGTACCTGGCCCGTCCGGGACTTCAAAGTGGCGACCATCCGGTTCCTAAGCCAAGTCCCCTACGGACTAAGCTACTGCCGCTATCGATGGTGATTGTGATGATGACTGTGATGTGGCAGAGGCTTGGGGTGATCTTTAGTTCTAAGTAGATGTGACAGTTGGCAAGCCTTGGCACAGTTCTTCCTCTAACCATCACCGTCTGCTGTCAACAGTTAATACACCTCCTGTCCTGTCCTGCTCCCCCGGAGGCCTCAAACTGAGTTGAATTGAATGTGAGCAAATGTCTGCTGTCTCTCCATGGCAGTGCTGTGCCACCTGTGCAGCAAAGTCCTAAATGTCTGTCTCCTCATTTAGATTTTCAGATTAAATTAGAATTTCTTCTTGAAGCATATGTCACATTATGGGGAGAAATAGAATGAGAGTAGAACGGACATTGAACTGTTTGCTGTGGCCATATGACTAGTTCAAAAGAAAGCTCAGCACTTTATTAACCATTAAATAGATTGAGTTGGCCTTCTACAACGGCCACAGTTCTTTGCAATGGCAACAGTACACAAGGAAATAGCCGCCGCTCTGGATTGTTGATTGTAATGGGAATGTTTAATTCTACTCTCATTCTATTCCTATGGTTTTACCTTTGCTTCTCAGCCAAACTGCTCAAAAGATGACTTATAACTTTATCTATTTTTGGTAACTGTTGCTATGTAAGATGCAGTGTGTCTCAATTCCACACACACTACTCTTGATACGTTGTTTAAGCCAACAAAAAAAAGATAAAAGGCAAGGAGCGATAGTACTCAATATCCCTGTGACTTTGTTGAAACTGTCAAATTGAGCAAGACTTTTCAAAGCGTTCCTTATGTGTCTTTGTCACTACCACATCAGAACTGATACGCTTTATTAGCCTGGGAAAACCCTGACGAACTTCAGGCAAATTTGAGATTTGCTCTTTGTCTGGCCAAGAGCCCATTCAAGCCCATTTCCAATTTTTACAAATCGAGGCACCAATCAACACCGTTGAGGCGGCCTTTACACGATGACGATAGCGCAGCGGCGGCGAGCAGCTTTTTGTTTACATTCAACATGACGGCCACCGAGGCGCAGCAACCCGTTGATGCCACTGTCGCTGTTACGTCACCCGGATCGTTGGTCTGATTGGTTGAAGGTCTTTCCAATTGCACCCAGAGGCATTTGAGTCCGTTAGTGACGCCCCTTTGGAAATGGGCTTTGAATGAACCTTTCCCAGACCCACTCTCAGCTACAACTGAGAAGGGTCTGGTGTCAATCAGAAGAATGACTGGGCTTGTCAATATGTAGAAGAAGGTGCTCCCTCTGTTTAACAGCATTGACTGGTTGTAGGGAGGTGTAGGTTTGGTGTGGTTTAAGGTCCCATAATAGGAAATCATTACTTCCTAATGTGATGTCTCTCATTGAAAGAGGTCAGTGAGATCTCAATCTTAAAGAGTAACTACAGTTTTTCTCAACCTGGATTCAACCCTATTTTCCTATGTTTTTGTGTAAAAGTGACTGATGGGAACAACAATCTTTGACATTGGTCCAGTACTAAGTAAGATCGCTGCAGTCGGCAGCGGAGAAACAAGCTACAATGTAAGTTAATAGAACAATTGTCCAGCTTGTACTTACCTTCACAAAAGTGTCTGACAACATTATGGAAAGGATTTCTAAGGAGGTAGACCTTTAAAACCTCTTAGAGACCTTTCTGTTTAACCAGAAACAGCTATGAAGTCGCTAGCGCTAAACCCACCAGACTCCATTTAAAAAAGCAATACTTTTAGCGTGCATATTTTCACATGTAAATCAGTAAACTATGTGTTTATTTCAACCAAAACTAGAAGTGTGATGGTTGGAAAAGTGGAAAGACGACCCAAAACGGCTTTTCATGTTTTATTTTGTTTCTGTCGACTTTGAATGAAGTGTATTTTACGATGCTAAAATTACTGTTTATTTACATGGAGTCTGGTGGGTTTAGCGAACGCAGTATTGCGGATGTTTTTATGTTTAAAAAAGGATCTTACTCTTTAACAGAAAGGTTGACCTCCTTAGAAATCCTTTCCATAATGTTGTAAGACACTTTAGTGAAGGTAAATACAAGCTGGACAATTGCCCTGTTAACTTACATTGTAGCTTGTTTCTCCGCTGCCGACTGCAGCCATCTTGCTTAATACTGGACAAATGTCAAAGATTGTAGTTCCCATAAGTCACTTAGACACAAAAACATAGGAAAATAGGGTCCAGGTTGAAAAAACAATAGTTACCATATAAGTGTACACCAAGTGGCTATTTCTATAGAAACAGAGAAGAAAGGCGAGATTGTTGACACCCACTAGAGCAGCATGAGGTCATCACAGAAGGCAGTAGAAATTCTTAGCCAGTTCAAAAAAGACACGGTGCGGCAGACAGCACTGCATGCCACTTTGAGCACTGAGATGCCACTTATCCAACGTTTGTTGAAAGCAGAAAGCTGACAATGTTTTGTTAATTCAACTTTAGAACTTCACGTTTGCTTTATGTTTAATCTGGTTTAATCAGATGGATATATTTTGGTGTAAACACCTGTGTTCTGTAATATTTTTATTTTTTATTTTTTTTAAGTTACACCCATAAAAAACCCTTTTATTCATTGTTTTTCCTCTTTTTTTCTACATTTTTCAACAAGCCGACATGTGATCACACAGAACAATAAAGTTTTAATAAGCATCAAATGGATTTCACCTTACTTATCTTTAGTGTCTTATTTTTCTACCACAGATCTGGTTCTATACCAATGACATTTTTAAAAATGTGGGTATCCCAGCAACACAGGTACCGTATACCACAGCAGGAACAGGAATTATAGAGATCATCGCTGGACTCATTGGGGTAATCTTACAAATTAGAGGGGTGCAATTAGATTGTAGCCCTATCTTTATTTTGGTGTTGTGTCTAGAAGGTCTTTTTTACTATATTGATTTAACATAATATGGGATAAGAAGATTGATATCAATCTCATGTCTGTGTGTAACAGAGCTAAATTCAGGATGTGGTTAGCTTAGCCTAGCATAAAGACTGGAAGCAGGTGGAAACAGTTAGCTTGGCTCTGTCCAATGTTCAAAAATACACCTACGGACACATCTAAAGTTCACTGATGCACACATTTGATCTCATTTGTTTAATGAATGCACAAACAAAATGGTAAAAATGACAACTTGTGGTTTCAGTAGGAGTTATGATCTGGAACTATTTCTTGATCAACAAAAGTCAGGCGTAGAAACGCTCTCAATCACCAGTTCGTACGTTGATGTTTCTGCCTGCTGGACTGCTCGTTAGACCTATCACTGAAAAGAAGAGCAAAGAAGTAGCTCTATACATCAGAGCTCCAATATGTCATCCATAGAAGTAGCTCTATACATCAGACTGGCAATACGTCATCCAAGGGAGGCTCTCATCCCCACTCCCCTTTCGGGGGAAAACAATCCCAAATTCCCCATCAGTACAGGCATTATGCAACATGATCCCACACAAATTGCAAAGGAAACTCTCTCAACTGATCTAGTCTCATAAAAGTCTCCTCTATAACATATGAAAAGTCCTAAGAAATCCAAGTGGTGGAAAGTTTTGAAAAATGCTGAAATCTGTGATGCCAATTTCCCATTGCAGCCCATGTTACGTAAGTGGAGCCACGCATTCACATGAACGGGTCCATATGATATAGTAGGAAAATGTATGCACACCAAAACGTATGATATATCCTATGAAATTAGGAGACCCCCGGCTGGTCACGTGACGCCGGCTGGCTACGAGCTCCATGATGCCGAGCGGCAGTTGCTAGTTGTTTAAGCTGCTACAGAGCTTCGTAACGCCAGCTACAGACCTCCGTTGTATCAGCGGTAGTTGGTGGTTCAGTTACCCAAGAATCTGTGACTTTGAGCCGGGTACAGAGCACCACGAGCTGCCAGTCTTTACAGCGGACATTACGGTTAAATTTAGTCCACACAATATGAGCGTTTTGCCACGACGAAAGTTAAGATTAGGCACCAAAACGACTAGTTAAGATTAGGAAAAAGATCATGGTTTGGATTAAAACACTCGTAAGGAACACACATTTCCTGGGTGAAGGGCTTTAGTTTTCCCCTGGAAGCAAACTCCACTCTCTGGCTTGAAAGTCCTGTATGTTAACGCCCACTCATCTACCCCTACCACCGCTATACGTGCCAGCCGCGTTCTTAAACGTGCGGTATACTAGCTGCATCTGACCTGTCGAGCGCCAGCGTGATGTCATGGGAGCGCCGTAACTGTTAATACACGCGCGTGGAGGTCGCGACACTAGTTGCAGTCTTCTTCTGAACAGAGGTGGCGCTAATGAGGAAAGGCTACCGACTTTAGACTAGAAGAAGAAGAAAAAGGTAAACAACGGCAGAACTGGCAGCAGCATTGCCGTCAATGATTCGATTTGATTCGATTACCTACTTGGTGGGATCAAGCCTTTCATTCGCCATAAAAGAACTAATCTTAACCCAGTAAGTTTACAAGAGAGACTTGCAGTCACTCTGAGAGTCCTGGCATCCGGTTGTCCTCAAACTCGTCCATGCTTCCTGTTTACGCTTTGTCGCACGCCACAAAAAAAACATAGAGTGGTGCCATCTGGACGCGCACTCAAAATCCTCGCACACCAGCGAGATCTACGTCATTTTGATGTCACATTGGCACGCGCAAGCTCGGATGCGGCGACTGTAAAACAGCCTTTATACAGCAGCCATCAATGTAGTGAATACAACAACAAAAAATGTGGAATGCTTACAGATTACAGTTTTGAACGAATGGTTCATGAGAACAGGCTGAGTGGTCACTACAGGTGAATATAAAAATAGTTTAACAGATAACAGACAAAATATTATTGTCTTCATGAAGGCTAAGTAATCAACCGGGGAAGTTTCATGTTGATATCTGTAAATTAAAATATTTTCCCTATTCACCTGTAGTGTAGGAAACCAATGGAGTGCCTTCTCCAAGTGAAGGAGTTTAAATACCTCGGGGTCTTGTTCGCGAGTGAGGGGACAATGGAGCGGGAGATTGGTCGGAGAATCGGTGCAGCGGGGGCGGTATTACATTCAATTTATCACACCGTTGTGATGAAAAGAGAGCTGAGCCAGAAGGCAAAGCTCTCAATCTACTGGTCAGTTTTCGTTCCTACCCTCACCTATGGTCATGAAGGCTGGGTCATGACCGAAAGAACAAGATCCAGGGTACAAGCGGCCGAAATGGTTCCATTTAGAAAGTAGAGCCGCTGCTCCTTCGCATCGAAAGGAGCCAGTTGAGATGGTTCGGGCATCTGGTAAGGATGCCCCCTGGGCGCCTCCCTAGGGAGGTGTTCCAGGCACGTCCAGCTGGGAGGAGGCCTCGGGGAAGACCCAGGACTAGGTGGAGGGATTATATCTCCAACCTGGCCTGGGAACGCCTCGGGATCCCCCAGTCAGAGCTGGTTAACGTGGCTCGGGAAAGGGAAGTTTGGGGTCCCCTGCTGGAGCTGCTCCCCCCGCAAGCCGACACCGGATAAGTGGACGAAGATGGATGGATGGACCTGTAGTGTCTCACCTTAACGTGGGCTGCAATGGGAAATTGGCATCGCCAATTTCAGTATTTTTCAATACTTTCCACCACTTGGATTTCTTAGGACTTTTTATTTGTTATAGAGGAGACTTTTATGAGACTAGATCAGTTGAAAGAGTTTCTGTTGCAATTTGTGGGAGATTAACCCCTTTTTTCTCACAAAATGCTTTTAGGCTACTACATAGACGGCAACAGCATAAACAGAGGAAGTTGAACATAGCTCCAAATGTTTTACATTAAGAAGGCTACGCAGAAGAGTGGCTTTATTGTTGGTTGGACCAACAGTACATCCAAACACTGATGTACTCTGATTTATTCCCCTGCCATGTCCTAAAAAAGATCCTGATAGATGGGCTTTGGCTCCAAGCTATATACCAGACTGGCATCGCCGATGCTCCCTTGATCTGTCACATCAGGAAAGAAACTTAAAATGCCAGTACCAGACTGTCGTCTCAGCCTATAGATCAAACAGTTGGCTATTACAGTAATAATAACTGCTTGTCACATTGAGGTTGTCAGGTTCAATTCCATCATATCAAAACTAAAACCTGTACTCACTGACACTTATCTGGCAAACTGTGCTATAGAGACACAATGCATAGTTCTGAGAATGTGTGGATGGATACATTGTTGTTTGTCAAGAGAATCTCCACACATAACTCTAAAAGAAACATGCCATGTTTATTGGTGAGCTTTAGAGGTGTAAGTAGGTGTATTTGTGAACTTTGGATAGAGCCAGGCTAGCAGTTTACACCTGCTTCCAGTCTTTATGCTAAGCTAGGCTAATCATAGCCTGACTCCAGCTCGGTGCTTAAAGGCCCTGACACACTAACCCGACAGCCGACCAGCAGGAGGAAAGGCAGTCAGACTGATCAGTCTCCCCAAGTTGGTCAAAAAAGTGCCTCAGAACACACCGAAGCGACGCCGACTTGAGCGTACATTCTGCGCGAGACGTAATACGTCTCCATAACAACAGGTGGCACTAATCTGTATTGTCGCCGAAAAAATTAAAACCGACAGCCGATTGGACGAACGCATCACGTGGGTCAGGCTGCTCCCGGATTTTACAACCGAGCATAATGGCGGCTCATTCAGAATACAAGCTCATATTTTACGGAGATAGTTCACCGAAACGTGTTTCTGAAAACATTTTAAGCGAGAAATAGGCCATGCAGTTGCTGAATCTGTCTTCATTTCAGATCGACAAAGGTCAGTTTAAAAGATTTTCGTCAGATTTTGAGAGACTCTAGTCACGCTAACATAAGTGCACTGATTCGCTAGTCAAGGTCTAGAACTCCACCAATCAGAGCACACTGAACAGACTTGAGTCAGTGACCTCGCCAGACTGCCCGACAGCCGATTATCAGGTTGGTGTGTCAGGGCCTTAAAACACAGACATAACATTAATATCCATCTGAACATCTCACTCTCAGAAAGAAAGCATATAAGTGTATTATTCCTTCAGATACAAGCTCACTACGGTATGTTCTTGCATCTGTAGTGTGTATTTATTCATTTAATAGTGTCTGACATGAGCTCTGTGTGTCCTCCAATAGTGTTTCTCCATAGAGAAGCTGGGCAGGAGGCCTCTCATGATCGGGGGATTTGCCATGATGGGCTTCTGCAGTGCTGGCATCACAGTAGCCCTCATTTTACAGGTGCGTGTGTGTGTGTGTGTGTGTGTGTGTGTGTGTGTGTGTGTGTGTGTGTGTGTGTGTGTGTGTGTGTGTGTGTGTGTGTGTGTGTTTCTCTAAAAGTCTTGTGACCCCTTTCCAGTACAGGGAGAGTACAGGGTGAAGAGTAGGGCTGTGAATTGATTAAAATATTTAATCGTTATTAATTGCATCAATGTTCATAGTTAACTTGTGATTAATAACAAATTATTTGCACATTTTGTAATTGTTTGTAAATGTACTTTAAAAGGGATATTTAAAGTTAGTAAGTTCAAGTGTAATTTGAGACTAAACATACTCCAGTGGTAACTCAGTTCACGTTGACAGTGCATGCAAATAACTTTAGTCTTGTTGAGAGAGCCATCTGGAAGGGCTTTGAAATTGTATTTGCCATTCAAAAGACCCTTTTCTAGAAGGGTCTACAATGTGTATGATAGGGATATCATACGAATTGGTGTTCATAAGTTTTGGTACGATATAATACAAACCCGTTCATGAGAATGCATTGCGTGGGGAGGAACAACTGTGTCTGTTTCACTTTCAGTTAGCAGAAAGCACTGTGTTTCTGCTTTGCCCTGTGCAACAATGGATTACATGCAGGGCCATCATGTAGCAGCGGGCTAAGGGGTGAAGCAGTGTTGGAAAAGGATGGGGTCAAGTTTTTCATTAGAGAAAATAACTAAATGTGATCGGACTTCTCCTTATGCTGTTTCTTCTCTCTCTCGGCAGACTCACCTATCATTCATGCACTACGTCAGTGTCTGCTGTGTGGTCGGCATCATCGCTGGCTTCTGTATCGGCCCAGGCAAGTTGCTCTATACTGCGTGTTGAAGGACTGTGATGATGTGGATAGGACAGATTCCAGATTTTTCCTTGGGATTTTGAATATTAACTATGATGTCTAAACCAGTGATTCTCCAACTCTTTTCAATAATATTCCCCCTTTCAATTGTGTTTTTAAGCCAAGTATCCCCTGACCAGCGAGAATCATTTTTGGTAGAACAAAAAGTCTATATAAAGAGGGACAATACAGCGATGTAAGCGATAGATTACAGCCTTGTAACTGAAAAACATTTAAATGCTAATTATAAAGGCGACAAAAACTTTTTTTTAAAACTACAAAACCTTGGAAAAAGACAATAGAAAGAAGGAAGAATAGGTCAATAATAGTAACATAAACTTCAAAAAAGCAACAAAAGCAATGGTGGTGGTGATGGCGCAGTGGATATGACACATCTTTGGTGTGTGGCGATCTGGGTTCGAGTCACACTGCGGAAATGTCACTGTTAAGCTGTTATGTTAGGATTGTGGGTAGTGTAGTACTTATCCATGACATCAGAATAAAATGTTTTTTATTAAAACAAAGATGATTTCATATAGACTTGTGGCTTCAACAGGGTCATAAACCATTGTTTCACAATCTCAAAGCTGGTGGTACATCTACCCTGGATGGTTTAGACATCATAGTTAATATTCAAAATCCCAAGGATAAATCTGGAAATCTGTCAGGAGATGAAGTATTCCCGAGTTAAAACAAGACATCACAACTATCATTTTGCTCTGGTTATTCTTCATATCTCATGGTGTCAGAGGAGCTGTGAACAGATTTCAAATACACATCATTTTCATTATCCACTATTCTGTTGATTACATTCTCAGTTTAATCAATTCATTATTTGGTCCATAAAATATTCAAAGCTAGTAAACACTGTCTATCCCACTTTCCCAAGGCTGAAGCTGACGTATCGTACCGTGGACCGATTCACACTAAATAAAACTGTGCCAAATTTCGGTACCTGAAAGCGAATAAGCGCGAGTTTCTCTGCCCTCTCTGCATGTTGATAGAGAGCGGGGATCCAAAACACACACACACACACACACACACACACACACACACACACTCTTGTTTAAGTCACAGAGCGTCACGGCAATGCTGGTAAAGGAGTTGCACTTTTCAAAACTTCACGCAGACACCGTTGACAAGTGAAATAATGTTTTTGTTATTACAGAGCAAAAGGTAAATGTGAACGGTACCCAACCCTAACTATATGTAACACTACACTACCTAACTGAGTTGAAATGTCTTTAATGTCCCCAAGGGGCAATTTGGTTCACAACAGGTAGCCAACACATACCCAATCGCACAAAAACACATAAAAACATGAGATAATAAATAGATAAGAGCATAAATACACATGTACACTATACTTAAATAAATGAAAAAATATGTGCTGTGACATGGGCAGGGATGGCAGATGACCTATAGTTTGTTGAGAAACCCAACAGCTCATGGTACAGATGATCTCAGGTATCTGTTAAGTAGCATGTATGAGCAAATATAAAATAGACCTTTTTCACGGCACTCATGTTGACATGTCATAGTAGGAAAAGCACAGGTGTATTCAAACCCATAATGATGGCTGCATTCCACTTAGGAGAGACCCTGGTATTGTGCATGCTGACTCACTGAAATAGCTTACTGGGACACTTGATGGAATTGAGCCATCATTAAGGTTATCAATGGCGCCCATACAGGCGTATTCAAATGATCCCAACAAGGCAAGCACATGCAAGACAACACTGAAAGCTTAACTGCTACAGATTCATTTCATTAATTAATTAATACCAATGCAAATGAATACAACATGACCGTGCAGAGTAACAGTGATAAATGACGCTATACACCTGCATGAATATAATTAAATGTTATTTGCCAAACAGGTGTCGATGAGCCAATCATTGTGAAGCATATTGCAAACTGCTGGTTCCAATTAGCCAACACAAGCACAACGGCAGTGCTCTGCCTGAAGGCTATGCTTCGTTTGACAAGCTGAAACATGCCACTTTTTGTCATTTTTGCTTTAAAAAAGTATGTAAATGATTTATCAATTGCCAAGTTTCATTTTCTGTCAATCGAGTAATGGATAATCTCATTTTAGGGCCAATGTAGACTGTCCTCAAAGTGTGTCTGTGGGTGATCCAAAGCAACCAGGACGTTGATTCTGGATTTCTTTTTGAATGTCAATTATTCCAATTATTCTTTATATTGCATTGCCAAATAAAACCAACACTATCTGCATGGAGAGATAACACTAGATGGAGGAGAAGAAACATTTAATATTATTTATGATATAGTGTTTGTAATTTCAACCGAGAAAGGATTATGTTATTTTATTTTTTTAAGTGCAACAGATTTTAAAAATGAGGGTTTCTTCATCCTGCACTTTTTGGTTGGCTTCTGCACTTTCCAGGTAGTAAACAGCACCATTGACGTGATTAGTCTGCAGAGGTTAAAGTTGCTTTGTGTTATTAAATGGCTCCCTCTAGGGTTCAAACCCTAAACATTCTTAAGGGGTCTCTAATTTGTAGTTGTTGTTGTTGAAAGTTTGAAAGAATTGAAAGTAAAAGTCCTAGAGTAGCTTAAGCTATTAATCTTCATATTTACATACGGTTTGTCAAATATGTAAATTGATACCTAATTGATAATATTTACAAGTGTTAATAGCCATAGAAATCACATAATCAACATGCTGTTCTACAGCATCATACAAATACACTGAGTGATAAATATGCCTATTTATTTTTCTGGATTCAGTTCTGCACACTGACAAATCCATGTTCTACGGCCTCCTGTAAGAGAGACAAACAATGGAGTTTTAATTATAGAATATAATAACTAATTAGTCATATGCATTCTTTGATATATGACAGCAGATTCCATTCTCTAATTAGCCTTTCATAAGCCATATTGGTGTAAAAGATAATGAATTAACATGAATAATATTTTCCTTTCACAGGCAGTCATCAATACCATTAGTATCTGCTTGCTCAGACATATCCTATTAGGAGATATTAATTTTTATTAGAAAAACAAAAGCAAAAGAAAACACAAGGTGCTTGATTTGTGAAAACAAAATGCTACCTTAACTCTAAAAAACTGAAAAGAGTCTACCTCTGCGTGGCTCAATATGGGTCTAAAATGAGGTTTAATTTTTCAAGTACTAGAGCAACTTTACATTATTAGATATTCCACAATTAGTATCATCAATTTATTTATGATGTGACAGGAGACACCAGCTCTGTTGTGGTGGAATATGAACAGAAGAGTTATTATACACTGTTATCCCAAACTAGTTGACTTTATTAGAAATTTGCCTTAAACCGTTTACGTTTTCGATCAAGGTGAAACTTAACATGTTAAGTTGTATTAAAGCTATAGTGCTTAGTTTCTGTCTCCCCCATGAGGAATTCTAAGTAATGACAACAGTTCAAATGACCCTGCCCCTCCCATACAGAAACTTAAAGGTCCTATGACATGCTGCTTTTTGGATGCTTTTATAAAGCCCTTACTAGTCCCCTAATACTGTATCTGAAGTCTCTTTTATATAGGCCTTAGTGGTCCCCTAATACTGTATCTGAAGTCTCTTTTATATAGACCTTAGTGGTCCTCTAATACTGTATCTGAAATCTCTTTTATATAGACCTTAGTGGTCCCCTAATACTGTTTCTGAAGTATCTTTTATATAGCCCTTAGTGGTCCCCTAATACTGTATCTGAAGTCTCTTTTAAGGCCTTAGTGGTCCCCTAATACTGTATCTGAAGTCTCTTTTATATAGACCTTAGTGGTCCCCTAATACTGTATCTGAAGTCTCTTTTATATAGACCTTAGTGGTCCCCTAATACTGTATCTGAAGTCTCTTTTAGCCAGTCCCACAATGAGCTTTCCTTAGGATGTGCCATTTCTGTGTCTGTAGCTTTAAATGCTATTGAGGTGGAGAGAGGGGGGGCACAGTGGAGGGTGGGGGTGTGGCCTTGACCAACTGCCACTTTGCTCGTTTGCAAGCCATGATGTCCCTCTCTTTCTCATGGGTGGACCAAGTTCTCTGGGCGGACAAAGCAGAGAAAGGGGAGGTAACCTTTCCTCTTATGATGTCATAAGGAGAAGATTCCAGATCAGCCCATCTGATCTTTCATTTTCTCAAAGGCAGAGCAGGATACCCAGGGCTCGGTTTACACCTATCACCATTTCTAGCCATTGGGGGGCCATAGGCAGGCTGGGAGAACTCATATTAATGTTAAAAAAAAACCTCAAGTGAAATTGTCATGCCATGGGACCTTTAAAGCTTTAAGGCTCTGACACACCAACCCGATTATCGGCGCCGCCTGCTGTTATGGAGACGTATTACATCTCGACGCACGCGCACAGAACGTATGCTCAAGTCGGCGTCGCTTCGGTGTGTTCTGAGGCACTTTTTTGAGAGACGGGAGCCGACTGATCAGTCTGACTGCCTTTTCTGCCGTTGGTGTGTCAGAGCCTTTAGTGCGTAACTTTTCATATTAATGAACGTCCGTTCCATTCAAGCCATTGCCAAATGAGTTGCTACAAAGCTAATGAAGACTATCAGCTCCACACAACTCTCTCTGGATTTCTCAGTATGGCTATGTTCAGAAGATTGTGTCATCCGGGGACTTAGTAATGAAAATGTTTTTTAACAAAATACGAAAGAATAGGTAGTGGCCACTAAAAAGTTTAATTACAACTAATTCTGGGTTTACAGTGTATAGAAATAAATTAAAACAAATTTTGGGTTCTCTTAGTTTGGAATTGGAGATGTATTACAGAGAGCCTGCATAAGTAACACATGCAAGTCATGTGGCATTGTGGGAAATGTAGGATCAAGACTTTTGGGAGCTTCACCCATACAAGGGACTAAAAGTCAGGATATCTCAGCCTCTGTTGAACAGATAATGACCGCTCTTTTAAAGGAACACGGCGACTTATTTGGACTTTGTCTTATTCACCGTATCCCCCAGAGTTAGATAAGTCCATACATACCCTTCTCACAGGGGTGCAACTACCCAGTGTTAGAGGGGTATGCAGCAACAATTTTAGCGCCTGAAACACCTGAATAGCACTGTTACTCTCTGCTCCTCACGGCGGGGCTTCTCAGGTGCTGCGAGCAAATCACTCCGCCCAAGTAGCAGAAGTAGCAGTGCTTCGCCTTCTGAGAATATAGTTCCCAGTATGTATACGGTTAGAAGATGGCTGTGTCTCATATTATCTTGTTATTTGTACACGCTGTGACTATACAAATCACAACATGTAAATAGGAACATGTTGGCGTTATTTTGTCACTTATTGGGAGCAGTATGGCTAGATGGAGCCGGTTACCTCCAGGATCTGTGCTAAGCTAGGCTAGCGGTGGGGGCGTCAGACAGAGTTACGACACGCACGGAGATGAGAAGGGTATGTATGGACTTATCTAACTCTGGGGGAGACGGGGAATAAGACAAAGTCCCAATAAGTCGGCATGTTCCTTTAAATCTGTCTCTCGTGAGCAGTCCAATATTAAATCACTAGCGTGCCTCTTTCAATCAACTCATTCAACATAAGTGTATGATTTGCACTGATGTTTTCATTTTTTTTTTTGCTTTGTTCTTGTTCCAGCGGGGGTTTCCTTCCTGATCACAGCAGAGCTGTTTAAACAGTCCCATCGTCCAGCGGCTTACATCGTCGGAGGATCACTGAACTGGCTGTCTAACTTTACTGTGGGCTTCGTCTTCCCCTTCTTACAGGTGAAAGCTGTACTATATGCTGCCCTGCGTGAGCATTTCTCTTTCCTAAATGTTAATACTACTAGGCGCGCTCTGGCTTTCTAATAACTGCAAATTGAATGTGATCTGAACTGGCTAATCTGTTCACTGACCCGCTGCTTGGTTTTGTTCCAATCCCAATTATTGTCTTTTCTTTTATGTCATTTTTAAAATGCTCCCAATATAAAGTGCTTGTTCATAGAAATAAAATGGATAGAAAGGCCATTGAACCCTGGTCATTTCATTGGTACACAACAAAATTGCGATTGTTGTTATTTGTCATAGTGTCAGTGGGGCTGTAAGCTGTTTCGCAGCTCGCAGCTCGGGAGATGTCCTCAGTGTTGCAGGGAGTGAGGAGGGACAGTTAAGGTGTGGACACACAGAGCCGACTGCCAAATGTCGGCAGAAAAGGCAGTTGGACTGATCAGTCTCCCCAAATTGGTTAAAAAAATGCCTCGGAACACACCAAAGCAACGAGACGTAATACGTCTCCATAACAGCAGGCGGCGCTAATCTGTATTGTCGCCCAAAAAATGAAAACCGGCAGCTGATTGGACGAACGCGTCACGTAGGTCTGACTTCTCCGGAAATTCAAAGACAAAAGCCGTCATGGCGGCTTGTTCAGAATACGATCTCATATTGTACTAAAATAGTTCACCGAAACGTGTTTCTGAAAACATTTTAAGAGAGAAATAGGCCGTGCAGTTGCTGAATCTGTCTTCATTTCAGATCAACAAAGGTCAGTTTAAAAGATTTTCGAGACTCTAGTCATGCTCATTCCGCTCCCCGTTTACGGGTTAGCTCTCCACCAATCAGATGGGTCATTTGAGTCCGACTGCCGGCAGTGCCGATTATACATGTCAAATCGGCCAAAATGAAGGCCAGCGGCCCCTCAGACGGACGACGGCACGGAACACACCGAACAGACTCGAGTCACTGACCTCGCCAGACTGTCCAACGGCCGATGATCAGCTCTGTGTGTCCACACCTTTAGACGCAGCGGCATTGGGTCTGCGAACCGCTAACGTTAGACCCAGCCCACTGTTCAGCTCATTCTCTGTAACCGATGCAGCATAAAAGCATGGCGGTGTTAGTTGGCTAACGTTAGCTTGCTAACAACGCCTTAACGTTACCCCTTCGCCACATCGTTCACAGAAAACGAGCCGAATAAAGCTGTCACTCGTGGCGATAGCAACGTGCTTTGTGTGGCTGAAACATTAAGTTAATTTGACTCATTTAGCAGCTGACTCTCTGCCTCATAACGTAACTACTCCACGGCTCGTTTGTCCATTACTGCAAAACCTCAGCTCCGCGACTTACCGCTTATTATTGGAAGTTTATATGTTACCATGGCAATGGTACACATAAAAATGGCTGCTGCTCTGACCATTCTGCTATGTTGATTTGAATGGAAATGGCCTTTCTATCCATTTAAAATCCCTTTCAAATCCTGTTTTTTGGCTCCAGAAATCAATCTGGCCTGCTGGTAGTAACACAGTCTTACACTTGTTCCAGTCCCACCAATGTCTGTTGATTTTGCAGTCACAGAACTGCACGAGAGAGTGTGCTAAGAGTAGCTCAGAACTGCTCAAAATCTAAGTCTGAGATGTTGGCTTACAGTGTAGACAGACAAAAGTAGACATTAAAAAATGTCAAAGTTCAATTAGCTGCATTTGTTCCATTTGCTCCGAGTACAGTATGCTATCAGAGGCCCTGGCACTATAGGCACTGAGGGCCTTTTTCCACTGCAAGAAAAAGGATACTTGAAGTTGAATTAAATAATTGCATGGCAAAAAAAGTTATGTGGCTTTTCCATTTTTAGGTTTAAATCGACAAAAATACTTCGGATTTGCAAATGTCATGTCATTGTCACAATTGTCAAAAGGTGAGAGAAAAGCATGTCTCCCCAAAAAGTCACCCTCTTTGGTGATTCAAAGGTTCAGGGTTTGAATCCCACAGGATTTCAAAATCCTACTAAACAGTCAGACTTAACTATAACATAATTGCTGCACTGTTGTGCTCTGTTTTCATTTGATTTTATACAATTCTACTTCTACATCTTGCTATGCTAACATCAACAATGTAAACTAACAGTTGTATCATTTCAGCCTGCTGTGAAATGCATGTTAACACATAACCGCAAAGAAGAACCGCACAAATGCATCAAGAAACACACGTCCCAGTCGATGCATTAAGATTAGCTTGATTAAAGTGGGCATGGTTTATTACAAGAAATCTAAAGTTCAAGATACGTCCTGCCGAGCTGAACTTTTTTTCAGCACATCCCCTAAACGGTGACATTGTTTGGAGCACCCCTAATTACAATGTAATAATGCAGCGTTCACTGGATAGTAGAGGTGAACAAGATTTCCATGTTCTCGTTCACGTCACAGGATTACTCAGGAGGGTTGTATGATTACAGAGTAGGTCAAATGAGTGTTTAAGATCCTGTGTATTAACTATATTACACAGTACAGTCTTAAAGGTTCCATATCATGCTCATTTTCAGGTTCACACTTGTATTTTGGTTTTCCAGTAGAACATGTTTACATGCTTACATTTTCAAAAAACACATTATTTTGGTCATACTGTCTGTCTAAATATACCTGTATTCACCCTCATTCTGAAATGCTGCGTTTTAGCGCCTGTCTCTTTAATCCCCCATGCTAAAAACACCCAGTCTGCTCTGATTGGTCATGGTTTCTGGGTCTTTAGCATCTGTGCTATCAGCATCTCTGCACCATCATTGCAACCGGAGAATGACTGTAACGGCACTGTAGCAGCACTTTCTACCTATATATAGTATAGCTGTGACATCACAACCGTACTGAAATCCTGACGACTCGTTTGAATGCTCTATTTCTGAATACGGGCTGTGTGCGTTTCTCTGTGGATTGAGCGTTTTGATACTTAACAGTATTTATACAGCAGCTCGACCTGTTTTAAAATCAAACAAGACATGAAAATCTCACTTTTTACAATATGGGACCTTTAAATTGGGAGTTTAATTAACTTGAACAACAGAGTTTGGCTGATGTGATGTGTGGTATGTGCTTAATATTTAGGCACGTCTTTATTATGACTCTCCAAGTCAGAAAAGTTGGAATTTCCCACTCATAATTAAAACTTGGATGTTGATTGTTTCCAACCGCGTGCCACATCATGTCTGTTCTGTTTTAACCTATACAAATCATTAATTCGTAACCCTTTCCTTTGCTCTCTGTTTTGAGTTCCCTCTACTTTTAATCTGAAATAACTCTTTCCTCTTTGGATTGACAATTCATCACTTGTTTCATTATGTCTCAATCTCATTTTTTATTCCTTATCTTTTACTCCTTCCAATGATCCTACGTCCATCTGCCACATCTGAACATCAGATGTCAGCGGGGTCTTACTGCTACTTGGTGTTTGGCGCCATTTGTCTGGCCGTGGCCGTCTATGTCTATATTGTGATCCCAGAGACCAAAAACAAGACCTTCATGGAGATCAGCCGGATGTTCTCTAAGAAGGAGGCAGTCCTAGAGACCCAGGGCCTGTTGGACCACCTGAAACTGAGGAAGATGAACGGCTATGGTGGTGTGGAACATTCTTCACTGGAGTTCGACAGTTCTTCATCTGTACCTTAACTGAGCTTCAGGCTCTCACTGGGACTACAAAACCATGCATTACTTCCTCTTTATTATACTGTTTTGATATACACACATCAGCCAACACACCGCCTCTCCCAAAAAGCATTCTCCACCACACCGGTCCTGAAAACCTCCTCCTCCCAGCATTCCAAAGCTCCTCTGCTAGTGATGTAAACATTAGTCTATATCCTTTCGTTACACTTCTGGAATTGCTCCGTTGCCGACGGAAATTTCCAGATTCAATCATTTAGGCCGGATATCCGTTGCCTTGGGCTTCCTTTGCGTTCTAACCTCTGGTGGATTTGTGAGGACTATGGTTAACTGCTCCTCAGATCTCTGCAGGGTAAATCCAGACAGCTAGCTAGACTATCTGTCCAATCTGAGTTTTCTGTTGCACGACTAAAACAACTTGAACGTACACGTTCCACCAAAATGCGTTCCTTCCCAAAGCTATTTTGCAGAGGCACCACGGCTTTTCCCAGTGCCTAGCACCGCCCATGACGATTGTGATTGGTTTAAAGAAATGCCAATAAACCAGAGCACATTTTTTCCCATCCTGGAATGCTGTGTGGACTAGCCAGACCCTCGCCTGCAGCGCTGTGGAGGAAGGTCTGGCAAAGGGAGACTATATGCAAACATTAACATCGCCCTGTGCTAGGCACTCCAAGTCCTGGCAGCACGGCTAACTAAGCCAACCAGCTGATGGCAGCTATAGTTAGCAGCAGTTAGCGGTTAGCCTTAGCACTAACTATTAACCATTCTAGCAACAAGTAAAGCTTTCTGTCAATCTGAAAACTCTATAAATCACTGGAAGTCGAGGCAGAGGAGCCAGAGGACATCAGACAAAAAAACAGAAAACAGTTCCACCATAAAATATGATCCAGTTTCATCCAAATAGTGCCTAACAGCGTTACTGTTATTTTAACGTTTGTTAGAGATTGTTATAAAGTGTTACATTAAGGGTAAATTGAGTTTTAATTTCATAGCTTTGCCTATTTTGCTTATCAGTACTAATGACATTGTATTCACCAAGCTAATAGCTAAGATCTGGGACCAAGGGGACATCACTGAAAATTAGTCTGACACGACAACAAACAGACCATCAGACATGTTAAAAAAACCAATCCTACATTACAGTTTACAAACTCACTTCCTGCTTCATCTTTGACTACATCAAGCAGTGGGGACAGCAGCCGTAATCCTTTACGCACCATGCATACATTTGTTTTTCTGAGACACTCACAATATTAACGTATTTTTTTGTCCCCTTGGAAAAAATAAATTTCTTTAAGTTTTCTCGGCACTGTTTTGAGTGGTTTAATAAACCGGTTAATGGGAGAACTTTACTCTTGTCTCCAACTTGTAAGTGGAACATTACAGTGAGCATGTGTATACAGAACAGTGAATAAATGGATTGCCGAATCCGAAATAATACAGTGCATTGGACATTGGTTTATTTTTAGCCGAGAACACCCGTCCAAATCCAACACAGTCTCACTCCCCAGGTGATCCACGATGTCTTAACTTCTTCAATGGGCTTGTTTTGGGAATTTCATTCCTTTTAAGTCAGGAGGAGGGAGGACAGATGTACAGTGAAAGCTAGGGCATTTCCATCCATAAGAAAGAGCGAGCCACCCTACACAGTTCAGGTAGCCAGGCTGGTCAAAGTGTTGAGAGGTTGTTTGTCTATTTAGGGCTAGAGCAGAAGTTCTCAATCCAGTCCTATCCTTAACATTTTCCACAAATGCAGGGCTTGATTTTTAACTGAATCTGAAATCAAACTAAACTGAAGCTGTATGAGCATTAGGGAACGTAAGCCAGTGACATCAACATCCTTTTAAATGGACTGGACTTTTGGACTCCTGAGCTTAAGTATTCTGTTACACATAAATAGAAGATTATGGTAGATGCCAGTCTCTGTGTTACCTTCCAACAGAATAAATGTCATGTCAATGTGAGCAACTATCATGTTGTGAGGACTATCTGTCCAATCTGAGTTCTCTGTTGCACGACTAAAACTACTTTTGAACGTACACACGTTCCACCAAAACAAGTTCCTTCCCGAGGCTATTTTGCAGAGGCACCGCGTCTTTTCCCGGTGTTTAGTTTCCTAGTGCTTAGTGCTTAAGCACTACCCAAGATGATTGTGATTGGTTTAAAGAAATGCCAATAAACCGGAGGACGTTTTTCTCCCATCCCGATATGCTGTGTGGACTAGCCAGACCCTCCTCTGCTGCGTTGTGGAGGAAGGTCTGGCAATGCGAGACTATTGACAAAGTAATGTGCAACTGCAAAGCTGGCCTAGGGTTACTATACACATTAGCGCGTCACCAAAAGTTAGGAGTGAAGTCTGTCCCTCCAGTGCAGAGCAAGACCTCTTTGCCACATACCTGGCAAATCCATTAACCCTCAATCGGTTTACCCCCCCCCAAGTCCATACATTTAGTTGAAATCAACAGAATAATGCCACATCAAAATGACTTGGCCCCTGCTACAAAGATACCGAGGCAAGGTGTAGTCACCTTCATTGTCCGGGGTCACTTCCCTTTCCTTGTAAGGATATTGCGGTGAGGTTGCAGAAAAATCAGAATGAAATAGGAAGTACGTGCCAGTTGCTCACACTGATGAACTAGTTGTATATCCCGCCACCGTATGTTGATGTTCCTCTAGGGTCTGTCCTGAGTTACCACACCCACACTGCAGAGAAGGCTGGTCCATAGAAGCAGAGGAGGTTGCTTCTTCTCTATTTTTGAGGGGCAAAATATTAAAAAGAGTAATTTGTTGAATTAAGACATTACCAAATCTCATTATCATTTACAATATAATTTTCCAAGTCAAGTCAAGTGGGTTTTATTGTCATTTCAACCATGTACACTGTATATAGTGAGACGCAACGTTTCACCATGGATCAAGTGGTGTTACACGCTGAGCACGCTGTTGCATTAAAAATATATCAAAACAACATGTAAGACAGGCTACATTTAGTGCACACACATTATAGTTTATACATAAAGTGCAAGTACTACTTAAAGTGGAGCATTTAAGACAGAGAATGGACAGGACAGACAATTAAAGACAGCACATTGATTGTTATAAGTTAGGTTCACCGTGAGGTGAAGGTAGAATATATAGAATTTAGCAGCAGAAAAATAGTGCAGGAGTGCATTCAGTTCAGTGTTTTTCTCTCTGCTCTCGTACTTCTAATTACTGTAAAATGCTTCAACATCAACACCTGCAGGGCAAGAGGAGAAAGGGCAGAGGAGGCAGAGCCCTACAGAGCTCCTGCTGTCCTTCGTAGAGCAGGATCTCCTATGTCACTTCAATCTTCTGAGGTCTGAGGGCCTTTTCTTGATTTTTACATATCTTCTTAAATTCACTTTTTAAGGGTATTTGCATATAACCTGATACCCATGTGTTTTATATCAAAATGTTTAGAAAAAAACTCAGCTTTTCAAATGTTTCCTAGAGCAAGGATCTTCAACAGGGGGTCCTGGACCCCTAGGTGGTCTTCAGAGTCAATGCAGGAGGGGGCCTTAAGTTTAAAAAAAAATAATTAAAAAGTCTTAACATGAATCCAACATATTATTAGCAAACATAAATCCCCACTGTTTACTGGCCTATAGGTAAGGTAGTCACTAAGGCCATCCACAGATACAGTTCTTCTCAAGGATTCACTGTGCCACATGTATGTTTAACATTAAAACATGATTTAAAAATAATGCCAACAAGTATCAGGCTATTTTAATAGCTTAGTATTCTATGCACTAAAAAGGTACGTCCAGTATATTCGCCGCAGCCAACCTGTCGTGCGCCAATGTGACGTCATGGGAGCGCTGTAACTGTTTATACTTACGCGTGGAGGTCGCGACACTAGTTGCAGTCTTCTCCTGAACAGAGGTGTCGCTAATGAGGAAAGGCTACCGACTTTGCTATTTCTACGGACTAGAAGAAGAGTCAATGCCGTCAATGCTTCGATTTGATTGGATGACCTACTTGGTGGAATCAAGCCTTTCATTTGCCATAAAAGAACTAATCTTAACCCAGTAAGTTTACAAGAAAGACTTGCAGTCACTCTGAGAGTCCAGGCATCCGGTTGCTCTCGAACTCGTCCACACTTCCTGTTTCCGCTTTGTCGCACGTCGCTGTAAAAAATAGAGTTGCCGGTCGCGCACTTAAAATCCTGGCGCGCCAGCGAGATCTACGTCATTTTAACGTCACATTGGCGCGCGCCAGGTCGGCTGCGGCGACTGTAAAAAGGCCTTAAAGGCTTTAGGCCACTCAAACGTTATATAGGCCCAGTTTATTATACAACTTAATTTTATACAATATATGTATTTGGGGGTCCCTGCTCCATCTCTCTTTCAGTTAAGGGGTTCTTGGCTTAAAAATCATTGAAGACCCTTGTCCTCAAGCAATGCAAGAGATACATTGCCCCTGAAGCAAAAAAAGAATACCTTTACTCATGTGGACGAATTGTTTTGGTGTTTAAATTGAGTTTACCAAAGTCTTAGACTTAAAGTACTGTAATAAACTGTTTTAATAAAATAGTAGATACATGTATAATACATTTCTAAAATGACAGTGTCACTGTCACTCTAGTTCCACCTTAGGGGAACTCAATAATGACTTGATACTGCATTGCAAGCTTCATAGGATGTGTGCAATCACAGACAACCCAGTCTCACGGCAGTTCGTGAAATGGTCACGTTATTTAATCTATTGATTCGTGTACACGGGAAAGTTTTTTTCATGGTGGCCAGCACAAAAATGTAAACTAATGAATTTCAATGGGAAGCATATTTCATGATCACAGCACGACTACGGTAGCGAGTAGTATGAAATGCCGAAAATCCGCGTGAGGAGGTTGGTTGGGGTGGTGGATGGGTCAAACAACACAGGACTTTCACCCCGGAGACCGGGGATCGTGGCCCGCTTGTGGCGTTTTGTTTCCCTGTTGTTGTGTTCCTAATCACAACCGTCACGTTACTGTCGCGCGTCCCCCGCGGCTGTCTCCCGGCGTGTTAGGCGTCCTTTTCCCGTTCATCTTTTCCTAAACCCAACCTCTGCCATCCCGTTGTTGTCGTCGCGTGTCCCCCAGAGACTGCGGATCGTGTCCTGGGGTGTGACGTATGGATGGTTCCCATTTTGTGCTGGCCACCACGAAAAAAACGAGAAAAACTTGCACGTGTACATGTTGACCAGCCGACAGTGTTGTTGTCATTACTTAGAATTCCTCATGGGGGCGACAGAAACTACGCACTATAGCTTTCAGACAACCCATTATTTTTTCCAAAAAACAACAAAATTGACTCACATGATAAATGATGTCTTGAATGTCCCAAACATATCATAAACTCATTTTCAACCAAAAAACGAAGTTGCTGCCTTTTGCCTGTGCGGGGCAGTATTGTTCTCACTACTTTTCTCCTTTCCTCCTCCAGATCTACTGCCCATATCATTTCACACCAAAGAGGAACTCTACCCTTGAACAGAGATTTCCACACATTTTACAGTCAGTATAGAATCACACAGATGTATACTGTACATAAATAAATACAATTACAAAGTTCATGACTTTGATACACAAATCCTTTTCATGCATTACACACAGATGCAGCATTTGGCCAAGATGGTCACATTTACGCCAGGGCTGTGCTTTGTCACCAATCCTGTTTGTAGTATTTATGGACAGGATATCGAGGCGTAGTCGGGGTGGAGAGGGGTTGCAGTTCGGTGGGCTGGGGATCTCATCGCTGCTTTTTGCAGATGATGTGGTCCTGATGGCATCATCGGCCTGTGACCTTCAGCACTCACTGGATCGGTTCGCAGCCGAGTGTGAAGCGGCTGGGATGAGGATCAGCACCTCTAAATCGGAGGCCATGGTTCTCAGCAGGAAACCGATGGAGTGCCTTCTCCAGGTAGGGAATGAGTCCTTACCCCAAGTGAAGGAGTTCAAGTACCTTGGGGTCTTGTTCGCGAGTGAGGGGACAATGGAGCAGGAGATTGGTCGGAGAATCGGCACAGCAGGTGCGGTATTACATTCAATTTATCGCACCGTTGTGACGAAAAGAGAGCTGAGCCAGAAGGCAAAGCTCTCAATCTACCGGTCAGTTTTTGTTCCTACCCTCACCTATGGTCATGAAGGCTGGGTCATGACCGAAAGAACAAGTTCCAGGGTACAAGCGGCCGAAATGGGTTTCCTCAGGAGGGTAGCTGGCATCTCCCTTAGAGATATGGTGAGAAGCTCAGTTATCCGTGAGGAGCTCGGAGTAGAGCCGCTGCTCCTTTGCGTCGAAAGGAGCCAGTTGAGGTGGTTCGGGCATCTGGTAAGGATGCCCCCTGGGCGCCTCCCTAGGGAGGTGTTCCAGGCACGTCCAGCTGGGAGGAGGCCTCGGGGGAGACCCAGGACTAGGTGGAGGGATTATATCTCTAACCTGGCCTGGGAACGCCTCGGGATCCCCCAGTCGGAGCTGGTTAACGTGGCTCGGGAAAGGGAAGTTTGGGGTCCCCTGCTGGAGCTGCTACCCCCGCGACCCGACCCCGGATAAGCGGATGAAGATGGATGGATGGATGGATGGTCACATTTACGCACCGCTAGGCATCATTTTTGTAAAAATAAATACACACAATTTCTTTTCCGGATGCGGGCGTAGTGTGAACAGAGACCCAAAATGGATAGAATAGAATAGAATTTTCAGATTTAGCTGTGCAGATTTTAGCTTAAATGCAGTCTGAACTGTGACCTGCTCAGAGTATAAGAGGAAAATATGATGCATTTTTAGATGTATAATTGTACTGAATGCTCCCTGTTAGGGATATTGTGATATCTGATTTTCTTCCCATCACCCAGCCCTACTCCCTGTATGGAGTTTGTAAAAAGTACAGTTAGCTTCATATATTCTGCTTTTAATCTCTATCTCTTAATTAATCTCTATTTTCTTTCTTTATTTCCACCTTTACTCTAATAATTCTCTTCTCACACTACAACATTTTTTTTGCAGTTCCTTTGCTACCTGTCCCTTTTTCCCTGTCGTCCATCTCTCTCTCTCTCTCTCTCTCTCTCTCTCTCTCTCTCTCTCTCTCTCTCTCTCCATCTCTCTCCTCCCTTCTGTCCTCTGTCTCAGAGCTGTTGGTGGTGTGTGTGTGTAAATGCTCTGGCAGATAGCTGATGAATGTGGCACTTCTCTGCTACAGGCTGTAAGTGTTTTGTCACAGAGTGTGTTACGACTGGGCCGGCCTATTCTTTATGCTTTAGCACGGTGCTGCCACACAGACGGCTCTGTAGTCATGCATACATTTTCCCCTCACATAAATACACCAACGTGCAGACAGAAGCTGAGAAGTGACCTTCACTCTTTGGTTGAACTGCTTTGGTTGCACATACATGAGGGCTCACGACTAGGCATAGTCACAAGTCCAAATGACTGAGAGTAGCCTATACACATGATCTGGTTCTCTCAGTTTCAGCCCTCCATCCCTCCCAAAACGGAGAATTACCAAAACGGCCTCCTGAGTGTGTAAATCTTAAAACGCCCCAGTTATACCCGGGCTTAAATCCACAATGTTACCGTTACTCTCAGATCTATCCCAAATGTTTTGGTCATGCTCTGCTTTTCAAAATGATTGTTTTTTGTTTTCTTGACACCCTTTCAGATGTATTGTTATCTTGCACAGCAGCAGAATTCTCACAAAATCACCCAATAAAAAACAACTGCCATATTTTGTATTTATGGAAACTCGTGGATGTCCATAACGTTCTGTAGTGCCTGCTTGATGTGTTTGTATTGATGGAGACACCAGTGAGTAAAGAGGAATTTAAGTACCGCACCCAAAAGAAACTAATGTGGGGGGGGGGTGTCCTGGCCCTGGCCCTGTTTTAAATGTTAATCATCACTGCTTTGCCCCGGGGCCACAGACATGGCCACAGATGCTGGTATGCTAACGTGGCCGGCCAATAAGCATCTGAGCTGTTTTCTCGAGCTGAGCTGGTTTCTGCTGACCGCTCCACTACTCACTCACATGTTTATTCTCCCACATCATTAAAGGCAGTCACATGTTGATTGCAGCCTTGCATTCCCCAATGTGTATGTGTTAGGGCGTTTTTTTCCACCTGTTGGCTTTGATGTGGATGAGCAGTGTGCGTGGGTTGTAGGTGGAAATGTAAGGCTATTGGCAGGGTCAAAGGTTAATGATTGACTAGTTCATAGTATCCTAACTAAGCTGATGTGCATTCAAGGACATTTGTGTTGTTTTTCCACTTTTACTGTGTCTGATATATGTTCTTCCTCTGTGCCACAGAGCTCCATTGTTGTTAAAAACACATCAGTGAGCCACACTGTTGCACTGGTTGACATGCTCCTTCATAAACTATATATGTGTGAGGTGTTCTTACAGATTAACGTCTTCAGTAGCAAATACTGAGCTTGGAGCTGCAGACACAGACAGGGTAGAGAAGTTAGAAAGTATTGACAGATTAGCTAACATGTTGTTGGTTTGGGTCTTTTATGAAGAAAACAAAATTAAACATAGAATAATGCCAGGATTATTCTTTACTGATACTTTGCCTCACTTGATTTGTCTGTTCATTAAGACAGTTGTGTTATTTATGGGAACAGCAACTACAAACTATACTCAGATGTAGTAATGATGTAGGCCAGGAAATAGGGTCACCAAGTTGTAACCTCTCCAGTGGTGATGTAGTCTGAACCAACGTCAGGACAATCGCCACAACATCTGGCACCGCCGTTGTCTAACTCCGTTCTCTTCGGGAAACAACAACAAACTTCGAGCTAGCGAGCTACACGCTGAAAATGTCACGTTTTGAAGAAAATTTGGATCTTGCAACAAGGCCGGCCTGCTTGGTTCTTTTGTGAATGATTGTAAAGATTTTACAAAGAATATGTTTAGGGCATTTCCTCTCTAACTGGGATGTTTGGTGGGATTGCTGTAGACAAAGTACACACTGGTAAGAGGATATTACGTTTAACCATGTATCCAAATGTTCCACTAAAACAAGTTCCTTCACACTGTTCGGTGCCTTGCTCAAGAGCACCTTGGCAGTGCCCAGGAGGTGAACTGGCTTCTCTACAGCTACCAGTCCATACTCCGTACTTCGGTCCGTACGTACGGGGACTTGAACCAGCGACCTCCGGTTCCCAAGCCAAAGTAAAAGTATGCATTTTATTTAGGAAAAGTAGTGGCGTAAAAGTGAAAGTTTCCAGAAATATAAATAACAAAAGTAAAGTACAGATACGTGAACAGTGTACATTAACAAAGTAGAAATACTTAGAAGGATAACAATAAGGATATTCATAACAGTTACAGTTGATTATTAACCCTCTGAGGACAAACGACGCATCGGTCAGTCCAAGCGATGTTTGACAACACTCCTACTCAAAAAGTGATATTACACAATGTCTTCCCAATTCTGGCCGTCACTATACAGAAAGCTGAGTTTTCTCAGACAGAAAAAAAGAAGAATTCAAGACGATTTCTAAAAATTACCTTAGACCTCAGAGGGTTGGGTTGAGTTCTACTGCACTTGACAGAAACTGCCACTAGAGGACACTAATGATGTATTTAAATCTGCCTCATGATACAGAAGAACAGCAGGTGGAAGGAGGACATGTGATGTTACAACAGTTCAGTCAGACCGTTAGCCTGTCCAGACCCTGAGACTCTTTTATTTGATCACAACGTTGCTCTGCAGGGTCACAAAAACATCACCTGGCCCTCCTCCATTCACTGGCCTTTCACTGGCAAACGTGGCACAGACCGTAGATCGTATTACTCTGTTCATTTACGACTCTCGAAACCCTGAAAGCAACAAATTACCAATACACGGCTCAATACGCAAGGTGGCCTTTAGTGTCTGTGACTTGACGGGCCCATGCCCTTCTATTGTGAAGAGGGAGTTTACTTTGAAACCTATTTGAAGTCATTGTACCTTGCAGCAGGTCATTGTGTAGTAGGCCCTCATCTCAACAAGTAGCAACAGTTCGCAACTACCTGTAATGGTGGATCCCCCAACAGCGCTCAAAAGGGAGACCTGAGTGTCTGCCTCTACGAATAACAATACAACTGTTTCCCAGTTGTGGCCCCTGTGCTTGGTCCCTGGGATCTCACAGTAGGTCTATTGGGTCCTATATGAAGGCTCTTTACGGTCACTAATACACAAAACACAACAATAGCAGCTCCTCCAGATGCTGAGCTGTGATTTAAACCAGGCTGTAAAAATACCGTCAGCTCCTTGGGGTTTAAAGAGCTAAATAGTAGTTTGATTGGGTGTTAATAGTGGTTAGGTTACTAGAAGTGCATGTTTGAGCTAATTGTCCAGAATGGAATGGTTTTAACTGCTTTGTTGATTAGACGGCTTGGGTTTCTGAGAAGTTAGATTAGCATGTGTGTCTCATGTCACACTGCAAAACATCTTTAAAATCAGCTACTGCACACGTCATTCACAGTTCCGGGACCACTTTGTTGTTTGGAAAGTCATTTTCTTTTATTCCTTTGGAAAACTGACTGCGTGACGACGACATGGTAACACAATCAGGACATATGCAGCCAAGGGCGTCACTTTGTGTTGAAAAGTGGTGGGGGTATTGTGGCTCAGATGAAAAAACATTTTTCTATGTAATGGGGGGGTCGGTATGAGGTCAGAGCCGATAACGTGGACTGCAAAAAACAGTCGTCTATACAAAAGCGCAGATTTGATTTTAACCCTCTGAGGACAACAGACGCACCGGCGAGTCCAACACTCCTCCTCAAAATTTAATTTTAGACATTTATTTTCAAATGCATTCATATATTATGCTACTTGTGTCAACCCAAGACTTTTGTAATCTCATTTCAAGCACCGAAGCAATTGAGTGTAGGTTTTTTTTCACAAGAGATCTGAGAAATATGTCGCTTTAGGGCCAAACTATCTCTTTACACATTGCTCTGGAACAATTTAGTAGATTTAAAAAAGCATGGTTGTTTATTTAATATTTCTGTCTTAAGTGGTTATTAGCAGACACACCGTTTCCCAAGAGGGTTACAGGTTAAAGGTCACCAGCCTGACAGATTGAGGTCAGTCAAGTGGTGAGCTATGAGAATGGACAGGGAGGTGTTTTTTAGGCAGCAGCAAATAAAGCTCAAACGTTGGGAAGAGAACACATACATGTACATGGTTTTCACTGGACAGGAAGGGGATGACAAATTATAATCCAAAGTAATTTGTAACTAAAGCTGTCAGACAAAGATTAGTGCAGTAAAAAGTAAAATATTTTCCTGTAGTGAAAATGTAGTGGAGTAGAAGTATGTAAGTAGAATGTACTTACTTGAAGTTGGTACTTGGCAGTGCAGTACTTGAGTAATGTACTTGGTTACATGCCACCACTGGAAACAACTAAGTAAAATAAATGTTGACCAATAAAGTTAAGGAAAAATGGATACACCAAAGCAATTTTCTGCAGCACTTCAGGACATGAGTAACTCCTGAAACAAACTATCTTTAGTATCTATTCAATTGGCAACATTGATACAACAAGTTTCCAAAAAAGATTTGAGGTTTACAGGAGTCAAAAATGAACTCTTGGAGCTTGTGCATTAATGATGTTTTACAGTTCTGCACGGGGAGCACAGCCAAGGTGATAATGCCTAGGTGTGACTGTGCTTGGCCAGGGGAGCTGTGGTCAGAGGTGTGTCCAACCTTGCTGGGTGGAGCACGGTCCACGTAGAGCCTTGCACAAACTGACCATCTGTAACCTGTGATTTCAGCAGCGGCCACATTGTGGACCTGGCCCGGAAGATATGTCTCTGATCTGTGAGGTTGACCTAGGTCAACTTTTAGCTGTCTGTCTTAAACCTTTTACTGAACACTTGTGTTGCACTCCCATCCAACTGTTGCCTGGGTCCAGACCTTTGAATCTGCCCACTTTACCGAGTTGACTGATTCGTCTATCATCATGACATGAAACAGTGGTTTCTCGGCTGTAAAACAACTGATCCAATGAGTGCTGTGGGGGGGCTAACGATGTTGTCAGGCTTTGTCACAACCCATTTTCACTCCCAAGTCGTCACATTCTGACGCTTGGTCGGTGGCCCTTAGTGGCAGATACTGGCAAGGCACCCTATAGCAGCAGCTAGACCGCGCCGCTGTATGATGACTTAGTATAAAGAGCAACGGTAGCGAGTAGTATCAAAGGCTGAGGCAGGTTGGGGTGGTGCACAGGCCAAACAACACAGGACTGTCCCTGACACCCCTGACCCAGGAGAGCAGGGTTTGTGTCCTCTTCTTGTCCCACGTGTCACCTAAATGTACATTTTATAACCCCACCCATCATCTTTTCCTAACCCTAACTGTCCCGTTTATGTCCCGTGTGCCACTTAAAGGTACATTTTATAAAGCCGCCCACAGTCTTTCCCTAACCCTAACTAAGTGGGTTTATCCTGCACATTGAAAAATGACGCCGAGGGCTCCTGACCAAACGTCAGTATTTGACGAGTAGTTAGTAATAACAGCAATGGCGACCGATATAATAGGCCCCTTTGTTTAACCTGTATGTTGGCATGACTAAGCATCGGTGTTGACTAAAAATGATGTTAGCTTCAGGCAGATACATTGGTCTCTAATGATTGGTTAGGGAAAATCGAATCCGCCTACCCCATGAAAATCGGTTAGAGTGGAGACAATGTCAGACTGAAGATTGAAACAAAGTGTAACAGAGTGCAAATCCAACTGCATTATGTAGCCTGTGAAAAATGTGTCACATCAGGTGTGAAAAGCAAACACCAGGCCAAGCTTTCAGAATACAAATAAGTGGCATACAGTGCTGCACATCAGACATGGCCATAGCTTTAGACAGCCTTGTTGACTACTATGTAATATTCTTTTGAAGGCCACAACATAGGTAGCCAACAATGTCGGCTAATTAATTTGTAAATCGCAAATGATAACAGTATAGCAAAGTTCTCAATTAAGGTACAGAAGAAAGACCAGTAAATGAAGACAAAGTGTGTAGCCAAGTGACAAAACATACATAAGCCTACATAAGAGAAGCACATCTTTCCAAACTGATTCATGTAGCAATATTCTTATGAACAGAGTAGTATCTGTAATCAATCTCAGGGTCATCAAGCACACTGACTGAGTCAGTATGTACCTGCAGACATCTTGTGTATTCACAACTGATATGAAGTCTCAATCAAAGACTTGCAAGTCTTGTCAGCAATTAACAAAACTGTAGAGGTGTTGAGAGCATACATGCAAATATTTCATCAATATACCTATGGTCTTTTTTCATGTTAATACAGGGAGAAACTATGCTCCTTCAAATGAATCTAAATAAGTGTAAGGTTTCATTGTAAGATACTGGAGCAGGACTTGGATATTACATATTTCTCAAAAGGAGAGCTTCTTTGGTGGCCTAAATAATCAACAATGTTCCCTGTCTCAAATTAGCTGGAGCCCAGTGAAAATGGCAAGTGGGGGAAATAATCTAGTTAATATTATGAAAACTGGCAATTGTATCAAAGTGTATCAAACAAAAAACCAACTGTCCATGCTAATGTAGCATTTAAGCTATGGTGGCACAATGGTAAGAATGGGAAAAGCTCTCATTATTCTTACGTGGGAACGTTCAAGCATTAGTCTGGTAGCTATTTCCTCAACAACAAGTGAAAGCAGATTCATGTGGGGTTGTAACTACCAACAATGATGACTTTGCATCCATTTTACCAGCGATTTGAAGCTGACATGAATTCTTTTTTGTCAAACTTTGGTCTATGTAGGATTAGCACATTAGCCTAGCTAACCTAGTGACACTAGTTATCCAGGTAAGCTAGTTTGCCAGCCTACTGAAAGTAAAGGACATATAAGCCTAAATAATTTTTAACCACAATACAATTTTTCAGTTTAATTTTCAGTCCAACTTACAGCTAGCTAAGTTCTATGTTAACATTGTGATTGTTTGGCAGAGGTTTAGCATGTTTAGCTCCAAGAAATGTCTAACATACAATTGAAGAAGACATACTTCACTGATCCCCTGGGGGGAAATTACATTTTTTCACTCTGTTACTCTGTTGTTATTACACATTACACACAGGCCCGAAATACACACACACACACACACACACACACACACACACACACACACACACACACACATGCACAAACCCCAACAACCAGCATGCCTTCTTAACAACAACCACAAGACGTTTAAAAGTACATCACACTCTCTATCTTTCACTGACACAGAGAATATTTCCCTTCCCTAACGAGTCCATGTTCTTTTTTTCCTAATCCAGATCCATGTGTCCCAACCAGTGTTTTGTTACCCTTGGAGAAGCAAAGACATCTCATTGCAATTTGTCCAAATCACAGCACAGCCCTCATGTAATGAGCGGGCCACCACAGCTATGATGATTACAGTGTCGACAGTGGCTAGCAGGCCACAATAATAACTGGTGGGAGCCGGCAGGATGGGTAGGAAGATAGTATGAATGGAAGATAAAGGAGATAAATATGCTGTAGGAGGTGCTCTGCTTGTTGCTGTATTTATTGTTATAATAGTTTAAAAAATCCAACGTGTTCTGAGATGTTTCTTTTTACCCCCAGAATTATAATGAAGATATTTGCTGAAAAGGAAGCGGTGTCAGTGTGAACAGGCTACTGTATATCTGTGTTGCTACGTGTGAAAATGAGAGATTACTATTATGTTGTCAATTGTATTATATTTATAATGTAATAGGGGCCGATTTTACATATAAAGTGAACTTTCATAAGGAGTACTTCTTAGTGTTGTGGCTCTGGAGGAGCTTTGTCAAGTCTGAGAAAAATTCAAGTTGTGCTTTCAAACTGCATGACAGGGGGTCACACACTACAAGATCTTTCACCAGATGGATTCCCCGATTAGTATGTTTGATCGCCAAACTATGTTTTGTCACGAAAACACAAGCTAGAAGTGACACAGGGAGGATGAAGAGTTAGTGAAAGAGGAGAGAAGAGGGATGGAGGTATAGAGTCAACCCGGACACAGAAGGGAAATGGACAGAGGCTGGAAGGGCTCCACAGACTGGAGACAAACAGCAGAGAGTGGCTGTAACCTCAACACAAACACATGACCACACACACACATGCTACCCAGTGTTTTTTGACTACACAATCAAGTCAACATCAGCTATTTCAGCAATGTATGCTATGCTCCGTGTCACTCCCGTTCATCACACACACACGCACACGTACGCACGCACACACACATATACACACACACACACACACACACACACACACACACACACACACACACACACACACACACACAAACACAAACACACTGCTATTTCATTCTCTCTCTCTCTCTCTGACTCTCTGGCATTAGCACTCACAGATACTCATTCACAGTTTGACTGTGCTGACACACTGGAGCCATGCTGCACAAAGCATGGGCGATTTTAGATCCTTTTTAAGGGGGCTCAAGCCCCCCCCTAAATTTCATCTCAGCCCCCCTAAAAATTATAATAGTAAAAAACTTTTATTTCTTTTATTTTTTTTAATTAATTTTAGTGCTTCAAGTGAGAGTTTGTGAACTTGTCTGGTAGTGACAGAGGACAAATAATTAACAGAAACCTAGTGTTGGCCAATCAGAGGAGGTTGTGTCAGACTCACCTTTGGCTGAGTCTCTATCTGATCTGACAGAGGGAGAGCAGCAGACGGTTGTGTAGTTTAACGTTGGTAGTCCCCAGAGAAGAAGTTAGTCATTTCATGGTGCAGATTAGAACCCAAATTGAAACGTAAGCAACTAAAAATGCTGAATGTTAGAACATTCAATTCAATTGGTCGTTATTACTGTTCCATCATAGTGTTAAAAAACGGTAGCTGACGTTGTTCAGTAGCTAGCTCAGAGATGATCAGATAATGGTGGGGGGGGGGGGGTACCACTTTTACAAGGCACTGTATCCGTGTCACATCCTCATTAGGGGCTGAGCCCCCCTACAGGTCTGATCCTAGAATCGCCCCTGGCACAAAGTAAACTCAAGAATTAAAAAAGTCACAATGGAACAGGAATGTTATTTAGTAGTAAATTGAATAAATGATGATGTATGGCTGGTTTTTCCTTGCCTTTACTCAAGGTCCACTCACTAGATTTCTTATGGAGCTCTCAGCCACCTCGCCATCTCATGGCCTTCCTTAGCAAATTAAGTTTGCCCTGTTGTCATAGGTTCAGTAGCAAGAAAAAGAAGCAGAAATGGAAAAGAGAAACCATCCATCCATCCATCCATCTTCATCCGCTTATCCGGGGTCGGGTCGCGGGGGGAGCAGCTCCAGCAGGGGACCCCAAACTTCCCTTTCCCGGGCCACATTAACCAGCTCCGACTGGGGGATCCCGAGGCATTCCCAGGCCAGGTTAGAGATATAATCCCTCCACCTAGTCCTGGGTCTCCCCCAAGGCCTCCTCCCAGCTGGACGTGCCTGGAACACCTCCCTAGGGAGGCGCCCAGGGGGCATCCTTACCAGATGCCCGAACCACCTCAACTGGCTCCTTTCGACGCAAAGGAGCAGCGGCTCTACTCCGAGCTCCTCACGGATAACTGAGCTTCTCACCCTATCTCTAAGGGAGACGCCAGCTACCCTCCTGAGGAAACCCATTTCGGCCGCTTGTACCCTGGATCTTGTTCTTTCGGTCATGACCCAGCCTTCATGACCATAGGTGAGGGTAGGAACAAAAACTGACCGGTAGATTGAGAGCTTTGCCTTCTGGCTCAGCTCTCTTTTCGTCACAACGGTGCGATAAATTGAATGTAATACCGCACCTGCTGTACCGATTCTCCGACCAATCTCCCGCTCCATTGTCCCCTCACTCGCGAACAAGACCCCAAGGTACTTGAACTCCTTCACTTGGGGTAAGGACTCATTCCCTACCTGGAGAAGGCACTCCATCGGTTTCCTGCTGAGAACCATGGCCTCCGATTTAGAGGTGCTGATCCTCATCCCAGCCGCTTCACACTCGGCTGCGAACCGATCCAGTGAGTGCTGAAGGTCACAGGCCGATGATGCCATCAGGACCACATCATCTGCAAAAAGCAGCGATGAGATCCCCAGCCCACCGAACTGCAACCCCTCTCCACCCCGACTACGCCTTGATATCCTGTCCATAAATACTACAAACAGGATTGGTGACAAAGCGCAGCCCTGGCAGAGGCCAACTCTCACCTGAAACGAGTCCGACTTACTGCCGAGAACCCGGACACAGCTCTCGCTTTGGTCGTACAGAGATTGGATGGCCCTGAGAAGGGACCCCCTCACCCCGTACTCCCGCAGCACCTCCCACAGTATCTCCCGGGGCACCCGGCCTCCTACGCCTTCTCCAGATCCACAAAACACATGTAGACTGGTTGGGCATACTCCCAGGCTCCCTCCAGGATCCTTGCGAGAGTAAAGATCTGGTCCGTTGTTCCACGACCAGGACGGAATCCAAGAGAAACCACTTTAGATTATATATGCATAAAGTCCACCCCAGAAACACATACAGCCATAGTTCAGTCAGGAAGCCTGTAGTTTTATTTCTCATGCATCCTGCCATTCACACCTCTCACGCATGCTTACGTATTATTTCTTTGCTGTCCTGTCTGGGGCTCTCAGTCATGATATCAGTGACACACCTACATCGTTAGCCTGTTATCCTGCTGCTGCCTCTGTTTGAATATGATTCTCTATCTGACTTTAGTACATTCATGCTGCTGTTATGCGCACAGTACGTTTGCGGCTGTTATGCTATTTAAATCTGTCCTCTCTGTTGCAGTCATTTCAGTGCAAATCGCCGTTAATGGCAAAGCGTCCCCCCACCTCCCCATTACCGCCAGCCTTCGCAGATTTATGATCTCCATCAGCTTCAGCAGAATCCTTAGCCACCACCACCAACAGTGTCTGGACTCAATGGGGGATTTATCTAGCTGCTGCTCAGGGCAGTTTTTCGGGGGGCAGTTTTTGGGCGACAATACAGATTAGCGCCGCTTGCTGTTATGAAGACATATTACGTCTCACGCACACGCAGAATGTACGCTCAAATCGGCGTCGCTTCGGTGTGTTCTGAGGCACTTACGTACCTCGAGGTGCCGACTGATCAGTCCGACTGCCTTTTCTGCCGACGGTCAGCCGTCGGGTTGGTGTGTCAGGGGCTTAAGCGCCTAGGACTTCTGCCAAGACTTAATTATCACATATATTCTGTTATAATTCATCTTTTCTTCATTCACTTGTCTATCCTCATTGATATGTCCACACTAGCCTCTATGGGTTCAAAAGCACGAGTCGGTTGAACCTCTGACACACCCAACACTTTTTTTCTGTGCGGTTTACTCAAAGTGCTCGTAGTTGGATTCACCGAACCCTCTTAACCACACAAACATTTTGTAAATTGCTCGTTTCAGGCTGGTGAATGCCACCTGTTCATCGGGAGGTGAGTGTTCCTGAGAGTTGATCATTTGCTCTGCTCTGTGTGAGCAGGTCTCATTCACAAAAATGTGACCCAAGAATAAAAAGGCGAGCAGCTTCACGTCCCACTGCCAGAAATCAGCAAACAAATGTAGAAGTAGTAGTAGTGACACAAATAAAGAGCTAATTATTTACAGTAACATGAAGCTTAGATGCTATTAGTGGGACAATGTTACAGCCTACAGTGGATGATGTTACACCGGATGCAGTCGATGCTTCTGGACAGCGACCCTGAGGCAGAGTGTGGAAATATCAGAATCAGAATCAGAATCAGACTCAGAATCAGATTTATTGGCCAAGTATACTTACATACACAAGGAATTTGACTTTGGTAGGCGTTAACTCTCTATACGTTCAACAAATAGACATGTAGTAGTAAACAGACAAATAGTAATATAGACACATACTGTACAATAGAGACAATAATATACATATAGGCACATATCAACATAATATACAAAAATACAAATATACAAATAAGACATAATATCAAGACAAGTACACATGGAGTGGGATGTAAAGTGCAAAAAGTAATAGTGCAAAGTACTGTGCAAGATGCATATTGGAATGATAAGTATGCCAGTAAAATCATAAAAATAATAAAAGGCTGGAATGATGATGATACAATGAACAGAATATTTAGTTTTGCAGTAAGTTTGTCTTGCATATTTTAGTCATTTTTTAGTAAGTATCATATTGAAACTCCTAATGCATTCAAATAAAGACATTCTAATTTCCCATTTGAGGAAATCAGACCAATTTTCGGACTGAAGAAAAACTTGGGAGTATGAGAAAATTGGTGCATTCCACAAATGATCTGAAATTGCTCATACGTGCTACTTAACAACAAATCTGTATTAGATATTGTTGTGAGATTACTTCAGAAATCATGACACGTGTTCATTTTCTCATTCATTGATCAATCCAAAACAGTTTTTTTCTCACAGCAACAGCTGAAGTTTGTGTTAGCAGTGACGCAGTGACTCCTCTCATTAGCATACAGCATACAGCCTCAGCGATGGATGGATTGTTCTTCTGTTGCTCTCATCCTACAGGTGATTGATCTGTTAACAACTATTTCCCTTACAGACCTTTGATTGAGTGCTGCTTGTCTGTGCCTTAAAGGACCTGTGTGTGTGTGTGTGTGTGTGTGTGTGTGTGTGTGTGTGTGTGTGTGTGTGTGTGTGTGTGTGTGTGTGTGTGTGTGTGTGTGTGTGTATGTGTGGCTGGAGGCCGGCCCAGAGCAGCCTCAGCTGGGTGTCTTTCAGCTCTCTATTTATGAGCTCTTCTTTACATATTCATTCTGCTACTGTTGAACAAAGGCCACAGATTGCCTTTCTCCCTCCGTGACTGTAGAGCAGTGTGTCAGTGTTGATAACAGAAAAGAATGAGAGAAAAGAGGAAAGGGAAACAGGAGCCCATATTGCTCTAACTTTTTGTCTTTCCTTCCATCATTCCACAGTCCAGGTTTGATCCTGATGTTTGTGGATTCATGTTCATCATGGATGATGTTTTGGATACTTAATATCAATTCTTTGTTATGTCCTCCTGATGTATTCCTGGCAGGGTGGAAAAGCATCTGAGCCAGCATGCAGTTAATAGTACGACTTTTAAGGTGGGTTCACTGTAGGTTTTGTCATGTGAAGCAGTTTTATTTGGCAAGGCCGAAAAACAACAATAGCCTCACCCAGAAGACGATCATATGAGTCGATTATGCAAGCAGCTCATGACGTCCAGCAAATACATTTCTTGTTAGGCGGCAAACTCTCGTGGCTGTAGTGCTTATCCCAAGAGCAAACCAGGAAGTGAGGGGACAAAGTATAAGAGCGCTAAATTCCAAGTAATGAGGCAGGTTATGGTGGTGGATGGGACATTCACTCAGGAGACTAAGGTTTAGGTCCCATGTGAAACCAAAAGTCAACTGTCATTGACATACTGATTTATGCATGTATTGATGTTGAGCACATTTACTTTGCAAAAGCAGGGCATGAAGCGTATACTCAACAGGCAATCTTCCATCCCTGTGGATAACCTCAAGAGAACAATAAAGTTAGACAGGGCCGCCAGTGCCGATGCCGGGTAAAGTAGAACAGTAGCATAATTCATAGAAGATAGCGTCATCCTGTTATTGCCACGCTAGTCAAGTATCTATCCAAACCCCCTACCAAACCTGAGTGAAATATATTCAAGCCGTCTTCTCACACGGGCCACAAACATCAGGCAGGACACCTCACACCCTGGACACTCCCTGTTCACCGCCCTCCCCTCAGGCAGACTGAGAACCCCCAGCACACACACAAATAGACTCCAGAATAGCTTCTTCCCCAGAGCTGTGAACATGTTCCAGAAATCATACACACATCTACACATACCAACATAAAAACATACACACATCCCTTGCACCCCTCAGTGCAATTGGATTCTGTGCAATAACTGCTGTGTTTACTGTTCTCTAGCTATTTATTGAGAACATGGAATGAATGTGTATGTGCAAGATGAATGTGTATGTTTGGGTGATAATGTGCTGGTGTATGTGTATTCCTATATATATATCTTTTTTACTCTATGCTGCTATGTGGAGAGGATAGCTCCAACAGAATTTTGTTGTACTGCATACAATGACAATAAATATCTATCTATCTAAATTATCTATCTAAATGTAGTGCAAATTTTTAACCAGACTTCCAGAAAATCTGCAAAATAAAACATCCACTACTGTTAAGTATTGTGAATATGAGTTCATTGGTTGATAGAAATAAACAGCTGATGGAGCCAGTCACTGCAGAAGACGACACAACATTAGAAGAGCTCCTGTGAAAGCTTAAAAGATGATCTTTTTTGTTTCATTTACTCTTCAGTAGAGCCGAAGCTTCAGTACGTTAAAGTTATATGATTCATATACCATCAATGTAATGTTGTTTATTTTTATGTTTTATTTAACCAGGTAGGCCGTTGAGAACAGGCTCTCATTTGCAACGGCGACCACATGTTGTATTTTGTTGATATCGATACACCGATGTTTCCACCTCAGCTGAGCGTAATAACTTTTTTGTGACACTTCTACTTTCTATTTACGGTGTTTCCACTCAGTTTATTATCGTGCAAATATATATGTGCACAAAAACAGTTGAATGGAAACGCGCTGACTGCAACACTAAACTGCAGCTCGTGCTTGCGAGTTTCAGGTGACACACTTTTTGAATGCCACATTTGAAAATCTTAACTCAACCTCCACTTACGTGCTTTTTTGGAGCTTTCGGCCACAACTTATGGTCTTCATCAGTGGATGGAGTTTTTTTCTGTTCCGTTTTTATTTGTATTTTGTAGTGTCCATACACAGGATTTGAATATATTTGTTGTCACAAGCTCTGATACAATTGGTGTCAACTCTGATATGATGACGTTTTATCGATTATTGAGGCATACAAGTTGAAGGAATTTTATTGGGATTCTCAATTAGTACACAATATAATCAGAGTGACTAGGGACCAATCAGCTATGTTGCATGAGTCCCTCATTAGTCATTCTTCATGTCTGGTATCTCAGGAGTCTCTCATCAGATTTGATAAGTGGTGAAATGATATACTGTTTCTCGCCACTGCACATTTGTTAGGGCAGGCCCAGAGGAAGGCTGTCCCATCATGTTCTACATTTTGTTTCTGAAGCTCTTCTCTCTCTCTCTCTCTCTCTGGCACAACAACAGAGGGTTATTGAGAAGCAGTGGCTTTTTAGAACGTTATTATTCTTGTCGGCAGGACTAACAGGACTATAACTAGCTTAAACTATGCTTTAAACGGGCTTGATTATAGTCCCAACTGGACAGCCGAGAGCTGACAGCTGTGTAGATAACAGGGGCCTGGTTGCTATGGTGAGGGAATTTGATTGGCGGCTGGGGGGGTTGATTGATAAGGACCCCCCTGCTATTCCAGTGACAGCTCCTGTCAGAGAGCCAGCTCGTCTCACATCAGATGTATCAACTGGTACAGCCCACTCCCACCCCCAAGACACACACACACACACACACACACACACACACACACACACACTGAGAGAAAGGCAAAAACATTTAGCTTACCAACCCACCTCTGCTGTCTGTCTCACCATTTTCTAAAAGGAGAATGACACCAATTTGAGAATTCTCATCTCTTCAATAAACAAATGCACCCATGGTCATCAGTACTGTAATGTTTTACTTTGTCGTACACTTACATACAAATAATGTGTTCATTGGATATCCACATGTGAAAATGTCTGAATAACTTAGAAGAATTGGGGTTCAAGTGTCAATATACACATTTTTGTATTAGAAACCTGCAACTTGTTTGTTTTATACTCATTATCTTTAAAAATGTGCTTAAAGTATTCAGTGTTTTCCCCCCCAACTAATCCGAGTACAATGACAGGCATTTAGACCATTGTGAACTGTCAATTAAAAACAAAGACTATTGTGACTGCATTAGAGCTGTTCGCTACTTTACAGCAGGTGACCCATCATGCTGAAGAGAACTCTGTTACACATTGCTGCATTTTGATCAATAATATTTTTGAGCAATGAATTTGTGATTCAAATGTGCAGCAAATGAAGTGTTTGCCATGTTTTCTAGATGATTTTAGATCAGTGGGTGTGCTCAGTCAATAGAGGTTGATGATATACTGTATATGTTCAAAAACATCCAGCACACCAGTCTCTCAGTTTTGAGGTCAGAGAGTGGTGACTGGTGTCAGACTGAGCTTCTTGTTAACCCCGGTAGCTATATCAGTCTGCTGATAGGCACCAAACACAGGCAGAGGTTCCTGCAACGTGTTCTTGGAAGGTGAAGAGAGTTCACTGTTCAAATTAGAACAGGCTGGGTGAAGACAGACTCAGTCCCACTCATTTTTACATTCCAAATCTCTTTGCATTATTATGATCACGATCAGTTTGGACAAATAGAACCAGCATGGTTGTAGCTTAGCACAGGCCCGGTCATACTATCGTCTCTATGAGGCTGGACTTAAGCACAGTGGTGCTTTGAGCAAAACGTGCTAAAATGCTCACTATAGCCCTATTCGCACGGGATTAGTGTCATCTGGGGACCTTGTGTGATTTACAAATTACCCCCACACATCTGAGTTTCATGGGGCGCATTAGTACAGGATAAGTGGAACATGTTTTTACGAAGCGTTGAGGTCGGGGGTCTCCGGTCGGGGTCTCCGGTCGAGCAGTGGTCCAGACTAGGTCATTTGGAGTGGAATTTTTACTTTACAAATCACAGACATGGCCATTTAGCACAGGATTAAGATTACAGACAACCTCCGTAATGATTACAAATGACTAGAGGTCACCAGGTAATACTAATCCTGTGCTAAAAGGGGTAAAGACAAAGCTACCAAGATAATGTTAAATCATGCCATTTCATGGCCAATCCTTAATGGGATTATAAAACACCTTTGCATCAAACTTAGTTTCCAGCAGGGGGATCACATATGCATTCAAAATAATCATAACATTTATAAGAAAGTAAATATATCTATGTATAAATCATCATCATCATCGCCACCCACTCATTACTGATACAAGGCTCTCTCCCTGAGCTCCATTGCATTCCTTACAAAAGATACCAATTTAAATGTCTCTGGTTCAAACAACCATTTTAGTCATTGTGAAACATTCAGTCACATCCTTTATATTATCATTAAACAAAAAGAATGCCAAGGTTTCCGTACAAAGGATAATAATGCCAAAATCCTAATCATCCATTTTCACCCATCCATTAGCTGTACCCGCTTTTACTTTTGGAGGGCCGCGGAGGGCTTGAACCAATGCCAGCTGACATTGGGCAAGAGGCGGGGTATACCCTGGACAGGTCGACAGTCAATCACAGCGCTGACACCTTATTCACACCGACGGGCTATTTAGAGTCACCAATTAACCCTAATTAACCTAACATGCACACAAACTTCCGAAAGCCCAGCAGGTCCGACCCCAGACTCCCCCCAACTGGACAAATTTGACTTTTTTCTTCCAAAGCATACCTACTCGCTTCAAAAAGAAGCTCTCATTTGGACACAAATGGATGTTGTTTTTCTTTGATAAACTAAAAAGTACATAATTTTCAGTAAAATGAATAATAATTTCACAATAAGTACACAACTTTGATTTAATCCAAATCTTGTTTGCCCAGTCATATTTACATCCATTAAACACCTTCTCTCCTTTATGGATACTATATAAATGATCTGCAACTCCTTCAAACCCATATTTATAAAATATATTACAGATCCGTTATCCAAGGCCCATGTGGTTGTATATCCTATTTAAATATTTGTATTTGAATTGCCTGGTGTCAACCACAGCCTGGCAATACCAACCTTCTAACATGTGCATGATGCAAATATATTATATATATATATATAAACTATTTTGAAAGCGCTAACAGTGGACGTAACAAGTAATATTGCCATTCAACATAATCCACAGTTTTTCAGAATCATCCAATATCTACCTTGTATCTGGCATTAATACAATTATGTGTAGAGTGCTTGGAGTTTCAGAATGAAAGTCAAAATATGACATATCTCTATGAATCTTTCAAAACAATATAGTTAGTATCGGCATAGACTTCCATTCAGTTAGAGTACTCTCACATTGAAAAGAAGAGAAAGACGAGAAGGTGTGTGTGGAGTGAATGTGCTGTCAGTCCGTCTAGCTGGACAGTGATGGTCTCTGCTCTGTGGGTCCTCGGGGGTTATCAGCCTTTCTGAGATATGAGCGACCTTCTCCGTCGCCACCCAGGGGTGATAGGCCCGCTGACAGGGCGGAGCGGAGATAATGCACGCGATTGACAGCCTCGTCTTCCCCCGCTCAACTCTAGCCCTCCTGCCCCGTGAACCTTCCACACCCTCCAGCTACCCAGTCCAACCACAGGACATTCCACTGTGGCTCTAGTGCTGCCTAAATACGGACTGGTGACTGAAGAGGGCCAACCTGGTCTCACAGAATTCCGTGAAATGAACACGGCCCCTTAACTCAAAATCTGTGGCAGTTTCACGGAATCGCAAAAAATTCCATGATGGGCCCACGGAAGAATTCCATGAAATGAACAATGATCGCCGAAAATTCCGTGATGGGCCCACGAAATCCATCCATCCATCTTCGTCCGGTAATCCGGTATCAGGTCGCGGGGGGAGCAGCTTCAGCAGGGGACCCCAAACTTCCCTTTCCCGAGCCACATTAACCAGCTCCGACTGGGGGATCCCGAGGCGTTCCCAGGCCAGGTTGGAGATATAATCCCTCCACGTAGTCCTGGGTCTTCCCCGAGGCCTCCTCCCAGCTGGCGTGACACACGGGACACGATCCCCGGTCTTCTGGGTGAAAGTCCTGTGTTGTTTGACCCATCCACCACCCCAACCAACCTCCTTACGCGGATTTTCGGGCTTTCATACTACTCGCTACCGTAGTCGCTCCTAATGTTACGTCATCTTCTCATTGACTTTACATTGGCATTGTTTTCCGTGGTGGCCACACGGAATTTTCACACATTCCGTACCACCACCACCACGTAATGCGCTGTTAACGTGTTAACGCTGTTTCGTGATCATTTCACAGAATTCTGTGAGACCAGGCTGTGAGGGCATCAGAGGCAAGAGGAAAATTATTTTAAATATGCCTGTACTATATATATATTAGGGCTGTCAACCCTAATCACATGATTAATCGCAAATGAATCATACATTTTTTATCTGTTCTAAATGTACTTTAAAGGGATATTTTTCAAGTTGTTGACGCTCTTATCAACATGGGAGCAGATAAATATGCATGCTTTATGAAAATGTTTATAATGTTTGTTTATATGGTGATGGTCAGGTCAGTAGTAGTTGGTGGTTCAGTTACCCGAGAATAGGTGACTGTGAGCCCGATGAAGTGGTGAAGCACCCAAAACCTTTACATAGGGATTTTGAAGGAGCCGAACACGAAGCTTGAGAAGTGCAAAAATGGTGGTGTTTATTAAAAAAAAAACATACTAGACAAAGAGCACAAAACGAGGCAAAATAACAAACAGATAAAACAGCAACCTCCCAGCAAGCTGACAGGACCTTTCTATCTTCCCCTTCTTCAGAACCTCTCAGCCTCACATAACTGGACCCTACCACCTGCACAGGTGAGTATGGGGTGAGCTAAACTGAAAGAACAACATTTACACTCTGTATCTGAAAATACCATTACAAGTAGATAGATCAGTTACTGCTGACATTACCATCTATACATATATGGTATATATGGGCACCCACAACAATAGGCACCCCAAATATTATAAAAATATCATTCACTGCAGAACTATCTTACCTATTGTTCTACATCTTAGGAGTGGCCTAATCAGGCACACCTGTATGTACTCTCCTTGATTAAGCGGTTTGAATTATGTTTATATTTGGTTACACTTCACATGAAGGTATCTACATAAGAGTGACATGACACTGTCATCAACGTGTCATAAACATTATAAACAAGTCATAAACATTTATGACATAATGCTTCTTTTAGTAAGTGTCATTCGGTTTTTGTCATGACAAGTTATGGGTTAGGGTTAGGATTAGGGTTCATGTGTCATGACTGTCATGACAGTGTCATGTCACTCTTATGTAGATACCTTCAAGTAAAGTGTTACCTTATATTTTTTATTTGCTCTCACGATCACTTCCCACTGCCAAGGCTGCAACTGATGCAATAGGCTAAAGCAATGACAGTTTATGGAGAGCACAAGTGTAATTATGCTCAGATCTTGTGCCAGACTGATGGGGAAGTGATACTGATTTAAGCGTTGTGATTTACGCATTTACAGCGTAGGCTATATTTTTGCCAGCTTTCCTTCCTGTTTTAGGAAGCAGCGACTGTACTGTGTTTTGCCTGTAAAACCGTGTTTGTGTTCTTCATATTTATGTAGAATTATAGTTTGCTTTTTTTAATGTAAAATATGAGGCTCTGGTAGATGTTTGTGATTGGTCATGCTGTGCAAACACCGCCTCTTTTATGTGAACGCGCGCGTCGCTGGATTGGGAAACCCTGGGTTGATTAAACTAGTTGTTAACCACCGTCGTGACACAGCTAATGTGGGACCGTGGTTGTTAGGTTAGGTGAGGCCCGGTAACTGAAAGAAATCCAGGGCATGTTCATCTTGCTTCGTAGTACAGGTCTCTGGACACTTCTCCATCCCTGCTCCTGGTTGTAGGCCTCTCTTTCCTGCACTTGCATCTGTCAGAATCAAGGCGTACAGCTGGTCGAAGCCTCCTTGGTCAGGACCCCTTTGAACACCATCGTCTCCAGCCAGGGTCTGGTCCTCCAAGACCCCCTGGTCACTCTGCATGGCCTTCTTCCTGCTCCTGGTGTTGGGGCGACTTGGCTTCTTCAGGTTCTTCAGCCTCACCACTATTTTCATAAACGGACATTTCAACCTCTCCGTTTTCAAAAATAACATCGTGCACAGCTGTCAGTTTTCAGAAAAGTGTTCGTTTACCCGTGTATATATTCCATCAATGCCGCCAAGAGCACACAAACCTGTAGGTGGCAGTGTAACGAGAAGCTCAAGCCCACGTTAGCCAATCAGAATCCCGAAAATAGCAACAACAGCAACGAATCACTCCGTTTATCTCAGTTTACATGCAAACGTGCAAACGACTTTTCCAAAATCTCCCCTCTGGCCGGAGTTTTTAGAAAGAATCGTTTTCAGAGGTGAATTCTCCATTTGCGGGTAAACGAAGGGCACAAACGAAGGGAAATGTCTCTGTTTTTCAAAGTAACCATGTACGTGTAAACAGGGTATCAGCCTCACATAACTGGACCCTACCACCTGCACAGGGGAGTGTAGGGTGAGCTAAACTGAAAGAACAACATTAACACTGTATCTGAAAATACCATTACAAGTAGATAGATCACTTACTGCTGACATTACTATTGGTGCATATATGTGCACACACAACAAAAGGCACCCCAAATATAAAACTGTCATTCAGTGCAGAACTACCTTACCTATTGTTCTACACCTTAGGAATGCCCAGCCCCTCCCTGCTGAAAGGACCTATTCAGGCAAACCTGTATGTACTCTCCTTGATTAAGCTGGTGAGCAGCTGACATCACAGAACCATAGCAAAAACACTATGCACCAAAAACCCACTAAACAGGGCTATGTCAAATGATAAAGTAGCAAATAATCTAAAACGTTACACTTAAATTAAGGATCAGAGGCTAGTGAAAAGGGAGCAAGGCAGCCTTCTCACAATGACGTCACGCTGAGCCGAGAGTAGAACAAACTGCTGAACCCAGAGTGTTCAGAACAGTGGGAAATCTGAGGTTTTGGCTCACAGAAATTTTCTTTTAAATACGTTTACCTCATTATTTAAAGATTTGGCCACATTTAATATGATCATCCGAAATGTCAAGCCCTCACAAACTCCTATGGCTGCAGATTTTCAGAATTGCGTCAAACCTTGTCACCTTTTCGCTCAAATGAATGAATGAATGAATGAATTTATTGGTCGTAACCAAAGGGTAGGGTCAGAAGCTTCAGCTTATAACACGCCCCCCCCCCTCCCCCCCCTTCTCACATTTTTAAGAGTAACAAACAAATTGTCAAGGAAAAAAACACAAGAAAGATAAAAATAAATCATAAAGAACATATACACTTACCCAGATAACTCTCTACATACATGCATACATACAGTGTGTTTGCATACACTTACCTACATAAATACATACACACATACACGCCTACATATACCCATAAGGGTCAGTACTTACAGTATATACAGTACATTGCCACCATAAGATGAATAATATCCTAAATAATGATGATAACCATAATGATAATAATGATGTTCATTATCATCATCATCACCATTATCAACATTCTCACAGAATAATACTACTCAATGTCTATACTTATCTAGTGTCATGTCTTTGAACCCTTTTTTTTAAATTTGAAGACATTCCTAATATGTTAAATCATTTTTAAACACGATCCAGTGCAGTGGCAGTCTTTCAGTCTCTCTGTCATCAGCAGGCAACCCATCAGCGTGCTGTATGTCTGCAGGTTCACCTGGAGTGCCAAGCCGAAGCTGCCTGCTAAACCCTGTCTGGGCCGTCATGAGCCCCACTCCCTGCAGCTCCAGTCCTGCAGGTACTGTGCAGTGCTGTGCTTCAGCTCTAACCCCCAGAACAGTGTATGGTAAAGCCATCAGGGCCAGCGTCCCTTTGAAGAGGGGGACCGAAAGAAACACAACAGCTCTGAACATGATGCCGCGTCTCCCCTTTCCACCAGCCCTTTTTTTTTTTTTCCTCTTCGAATAAATTCCTGCAAGACCCTGTATAACTCTCTGCTTTTTCAATTTATTTTCCCTCTTGCTCGCTGCCTGATCTCTCCCTACCACTCAGTCTCTCACTCATTAAACTTAGCCCTCATTACCTGCCTTTTGAGTCTGCGCTCACTTTCAGTCTCAGTATCTTTCTATATTAACACTATTAACACTGACACTCATAGTTTTGCCTCACCGGTCACACATATTATTTGTTTTCTGATAGCAAAAGCTGCACTGAGTCACATTTTTTTACTGCATGTGCTACAAAATCACTTCACAGCTTCACTATGGAACACTTTACATATGTGCCTACAGATGCACTGGAACAGAAGCTGGAACTGGACTGAAGCGGCTAAGTCACTGCCACAATCAAGATTATTTCTTTAGAGCTACTTTCATTCCGAATACAAACACATTTCCAGTGATTATTGTTTGTCATGTTAAGTATTTCCAGTGTTTGTGTGTGTGTGTGTGTGTGTGTGTGTGTGTGTGTGTGTGTGTGTGTGTGTGTGGGTTGTACACGGAGTGTCAGAGATGTCACACATGCTGCTCCACTCAGCATCAGACCAATTTGGTGGTCATCCTCTCAGGAATGCGAAGACTCCAGTCAACTGATGTTGTCCTGCATGCTCACTAATGTCACTGTCATGGCGATATTGTCATGAAAATATTAGGTTACACATATGTGTCGAATATAAGGATAAGTCTGTATCAGTGCACAAAATGTGCATGTTTTTGTGTTGATGTTTACTGTGTTGGAATTTACACATTTTCATGCTAAGTAACATTATTCAATCATTATTCATTAAAAAATGTAAGTATTGACACTTTCTATGGAGCCTGTCTCTATAATGCATTATAAACACAGTTCCAATGTGTTATAATCTGCTTATAATGTTCTATAAGTATAGTTACAAGCACTCATGAATAATGATAATGCTTTATAACTTGAATCATAACACATTATGAATCATTTTTATAATGACTTATAAGGTCTAGTATCATAATACTCTATAATTGCTGGTCACTTTGTGTTTATAATGCATTATAGTATAAGTATAGTATAAGTATAGATACAAGCACTCGTGAATAATCATAATGCTTTATAACAATAATCATAAAACATTATAACTAGGGCTGTCAGCATTAACGCGTTAATCGCGATGCGATTAAGGGCCGAGCATAATGCGTTAATTTTTTTTTATCGTATTAATCGCATGCCACCATTTATTAATTTATTTTCACTTGGCTTTGCGTCGTGCCTAACAGGATACTATTTTGCCGTACTTCCTCGTAACACATGCTGCTGCTGCAGGAATAGCAACGCGGATTTCGGTGCCTCATTCCGGTGCCACTGATATGCCTGCACGTCTCTCTGATGCTGGTAAGAATTGCTTTCCATTGTTAATATGTACTTAAAAACAGTTCTGAAATGCAAAATAATAGAATTTTAATCATGTGATAAAACATGTGATTAATCGCGATTAACTATAGAACTTCAACGATTAAGAAAATGTAATCGTTTGACAGCCCTAATTATAAAGCATCTTATAAAGACTTCTAAGGTCAATTATCATAGTTCTCAGTCACAGGACCGCCACAGAAAATCATTCATACCATAAGCCATAAAACTCTTTAACATTTCCCCGCTGAGTGTGGGATAACACTGTCTTACGTCACTGATTACACTATTGCACTAAGCACAAATTGCACACTCATGTTTACTTACACCAGGGATCTTCAACAAGGGGTCCGGGGCCCCTAGGGGGTCCTCAGAGTCATCGCAGGGGGGCCTCCAAATTATTGTTAATTTTTGAAAGGTTTTCAAAAATGTAAAAGTCTTAACATGAATCCAATATCATTTTAGCAAACATAAATCCCCACTGCTAACTGGCCCATAGGTAAGGTAGGCACTAAGGCCATCCACATACACAGCTCATGCTAAGGATTCACTGTGCTACATTTATGTTTACCATCAAACTATGATTTATAAAATCATGCCAACAATTATTAGGCTATTTTAATAGCTTAGTATTCTATGCAAAAAAATAGAGTGGGCATTGCAAATATTAGCTAAATGACATGTAATGTAATGGATTGTATAATTGTATATTTTTGGATTGTATATATAAGTATACACCACAATCATGTAGCCAGTTCATAATTAGGTCATAAACAAAGGTGTCTCTTGCTGTTCCTTAAATTTGTCTGACGATTTCGGCATCTGCCCTTACCAACAGAAGTTCCCGAATCTCGTCATCGCTCCAGTTAGACATTACCATTCCCGTCTTTGTGTATATCACCCGTCTCCACCCTCTGATCTGGTTTTGCGAGCCGGTTTTGCAAAACGTCATCAAGACACCCAATAGCTTGCTCGCACAATGAGCTTCTCTATTCACACATGGGCTCAGTTGGAGATTACATGGTCTTTTTGGTCTTAATGTTGCAGGCCAGGGTGTTTGAGTGAATATAAACAGTCAAAAATGGAGCTTGCAAAGATTGACCATTCCATGGGTGTCGCAGCTATTTTATGATGGTCAAAACCCCCCCCACACCACACACACACACACACACACATACACACACAGACACACACACTTTTACCATGTTTTAACAATGTCGAAAATCAGTGCTTCGGTCTATTCACCCGTGTCAGTGCTTTATTATCAAATCCAATCAGCTTGCTAATTGCAAGAATGCCCAAATCAATGAAATTCCACGACATGTTTCCAGCTCTACCTAGCACCCAGGCAGATTCTCACATGGCATGCACACACACACACACACATACACCCAAGCACGCTGCTAATGGATTTACTCACACACACTACTCAAACCTATGCCACTTATGAGTTCAAGACTATTGCTTTTCATCAAATGTTGCAGATGGATGTTATATTAAGGTGTTTTGTCATGAAATAGTATGTGGAGTGTAGTGATGGTCAGGTTTTTTTTATTTTCCGTACCCACCTGACCCGTTTTGAGAGCCAGCCAACCAACAAAAATATGCGTTAATCAACCACCTGAACCCGACCCAACCAGCAAACCACCAACTTGCACAACAATGCATTATTTAGCACAATTGTCAGGACTGAGGACAGAGAAGACAGAGCACCGTGGCGCTCCCCAAGGTCTATGGGTTTGAGAGAGAGTGACAGAGAGAGGGGAAGAGAAGGTGGAAGGTGCACTATTGCACTCAATGTTTTCTCTCTGGAGTCTATCTTGCTCGACCAGCGCTCATTCTCTCTCGCTTTCTCTCTGGTCGTTGAGCCGGGGAGACGGCGGGGCCAAGTTTGAATGGTGTGTTTACAAACGGTAAAGTCATACCCATTACGTATTCTACCTTTAACAATGGCTCTGAATTAGTTTTCAAATCTTCTGTAGCCTAATTTTAGCAGAATTAGTTAAGTCAGGACCACTTTGTCAATAAATAGATTCATTCATCTGCAATTTGTATTTGACGATATGGCTCTGCTCTCGGGCCTCCCCACACTTCCACGTATACGTGGAAAGCATGAGGAGAGCACACCTCCCTGCCCTTCCATGTGCAGACTGATCTCATGAAGTGGCGTATGTATGACACGGCAATTCGTACGCCATTATTGGCGTGTTATCAAGACGCATACTCGCTTTTTAGCGCGGTTTATCAACGCCGTTTGACCTCCATTGACTTTCATACCTTGCGATTGCGTGTGAATTTACACCGTAGCGAGTGATGTGATCGCGAAAATCCGCGGAGGTTGGTTGGGGTGGTGGATGGGTCAAACACAGGACTTTCACCCAGGAGACCGGGGATCGTGTCCCGCGTGTCATGTTTCCTAAACTCAACCGTCGCTTTCTTCTTTTCCTAAACCCAACTGGTTCTTCTTTTCTTAAACCCAACCTGCATGTCACGTTTCCTAAACTTAACCGTCGCTTTCTTCTTTTACTAAATCCAATCCCATTGTTCTTTTCCTAAACCCAACCGCAGCTTTCTTTCCTAAACCCAACGGGTTCTTCTTTTCCCAAACCCAACCCGTCGGCCATATACAGCGCTCAAAATGTGTACAGATAACACGCCACTTGGCTTTAGAAAGTGGCGTGTATGTTTACGTCCGCTGTATACAGCGTAGACATACACGCAGATAGCTGAAAATGCGTACAGATAAGACGCTGTTTGGCTTAAGAAAGTGGCCATGTATGTTTACGCGAAGTCATGATGTCATGTTGCCATGTGCACACATGGAAAGCCTTAAGCGGGGAGAGCAGCAGTGCAGGATCCCCCTAGGGTACAGAACAGACATGACATTGATTAAGTCAGACAATATAAATTTAAAAGGAAGAGCTGGGGTGGAGGTGCGTTGCAAGCGCTAGCAGAGATGCAGCGAGGTACGCTGGGAAAAGCAGTTAAAAAGAGCACTCTATTTGACAAATTCAATCATATGCTCAGGAGGGAATCAGCTGAGCCATCAGCTGGTGTGCTGGCTTAGGAACTGTCAACTATGAGCTGAGATAATAACCGAGCTTGACTCCGTGACCTGCCAGAACTTACGCTGTGCTTCATTTCATCCCACCCATATTTTTAATGCTTCCTACGCCCATGGACCATCCCGTGTCACATTGGAGGCAGAGGACTCCCGAGTTTAAAGGTGCAAACGGTAATACTGACAGCTAGCGTTTAAAATAGTTACTGCAGTCCAAATTCAAAATACTGGAGAGAGTCGTCTCCCCCGGTCCCTCCTCCCCAGACTCGAAGTTCACGGAGGTTGCCAGGTTGGGAAAGTAGTATCCAACGATGTTGCTAGACGCTAGTCTCACATAGCCTGACATTGCGGCGGCTGTGGCTCAGGTGGTAGCGCGGTCGCCTACCAATCGGAAGGTCGGTGGTTCGATCCCTGGCCCTGCAGTCCCACGTAGAAGTGTCTTTGGGCGAGACACTGAACCTGGAATTGCTCCCGATGCTGCACCATCGGAGTGTGAATGGTTATCTGATGAGCAGGTGGCACCTTGTATGGCATCCTCGGGCACAGTGTATGAATGTGTGTGAATGGTTCCTGTGCTATGCAAAAGTGCTAGTCTTTTCTAAGACTAGAAAAGCGCTATACAAATACAGGCCATTTACATTACTCCTCAGCGAATCGGAGTAGCTAACGTTAGATGCAGGCTACGTTGACTGTCATAAAAGCCCATGCTCAGGTGGAGCTCTGTACCCGACTGACAAAAATGACTGCAACAACCACTGAAACACCACTACCTCACCGTCCTCACTACCCAACTGACAGACACACTTTCTCGGCTAAAAATTACGGCAAGAACCGATAAAAACACCACAAACTCCCGGTCCTCTCTACCCGACTAACAGAAGCACTTTCTTGGCTTAAAACTACTCACCGTTGGTCGGCTACCGCCGCTGAACAGGCTACGGTTGTTTTGCCAAAGTTAAATTGCATTTTTCATTATGACGAAGTCAAACTTGCGGTTTCTGTCATAGGTCTGTCAAGGTGGTTGTAAACAGCCGTGGCCCGCTTGACTGGTTAGCAGGGTTAGCATGGCGGCGTTAGCCAGGACCAGTCAGGATCACTTTACTGGCTCATTCAATGTGAGTACACAAATATTGAAATGACTGAAAATGCCCGTCCCTTGTCCCTAAATTAGCCTGAAACTTAATGCTTACCTGTTCAGCAGAAAATTTGCCAACTCTGCAACCTTTTGCGCTCTAAGCTTTTGATTTGATTTGATTTGATTTATTTAATTGTATCAAGAATGCCTTACACATGAAAAAAAAGACTACTATCAAATACAATCAAGGATAAAAACATAATAAAGTCCAGGACTTATTTCCATTGTAGTCCTCAACACATAACATCATGACAAGACAAGAAATTCACAGAGTGTATATTAATCAATGACATAACATAAAAAACATTTTTCTTAAATAAATAAAAATAAAAATGGTAACTTGCCCTTTGACCTATTCTGCAACCCTCTCTAATAACCAGACCTTGATACTCTTTTTAAAAGAGTTCAGGCTGGAAATGACTTTAATATAACGATCTAACTTGTTCCACTGAACTGCCCCTATATAGGTAAAGGTTCCTTTCCCTAAACTGTCTTAAATTTATAAGGACACAGGTCAGATATGCTGCCACGAGTAAAAATATTGTGTGTGTCCTTTACCTTAGTTATAAGACACGACAAAAAAATTGGGACACTACTAAACAATATTTTATGGATCATGGTCAGTCTTAACATAGTAACCCGAGACTCCACAGGGAGCCAGTTGAGCTCAACAAATTGTGACCAACCTATATGCCATCTATGGCCCAAGTTCAGAATTACTCTTATTAATTTATTCTGTGCTGTTTGCAGCCTCCCTTTAAGTCGGTTTGTTAGGCCTTCAAACCAGGAGGCACATGCAAATTCAAAGTGGGTTAAAATTAAGGCGTTTGTTAAGATGATCTTTGTTGACCTTTCTAAAAATTTAGAGTTTCTGACTAAAAACTTTGTGAGCCCCGTGACTTTACTCAAAATCTTGTTGGCCATATTCCTGCCATCAAAGTTGTTTTCTAGGATGCAACCCAGGTATTTTACTGACGTTTTTGTACTGACCTCAATATTATTCAAAGTGACCCTAAATTCCGAGCATCTACTCAATCTGTATTTTGAACCAAACAAGATAGCCTCTGTCTTACCAAAATGTAGAGACAGCATATTGTCAATCAGCCAGTTGTTTACAGACGAAAGCTCAGAGCTCAGGGTACTCTCTAGTGTTGATTGTTGTTTATGAGACATTAAAAGTGCAGAGTCATCAGCGTACGAAAACAGTTCACATGAACAGGAGTCTGCCATATCATTAATGTATGTTAAAAATAAGGACGGCCCGAGAATGCTTCCTTGTGGAACGCCACATTCAACTACACTAGGGTCAGACAGCACTCCCCCTAAGACCACCAATTGTTCCCTTCCTGATAGGTAAGACCTAAACCACCTACAGGTGGAGCTGTCTGCCCCCAAGGCCTGTCTCATCACCAAATACATCTCCAAAATTGACCCAGGTTTTGTTATGTCTCTGGTCATGCAACTGTTTGAAACACTGAGGTTTTTTAGGTTGATCCTGTTCGTTTGTTTGCTGCTTCCATGGCTGTAGCTGTAGCGCGTTGGGTTTACGTGTTTACAGGTATATCTGGCAACCCAGCTCGGCTGTCAAAATGGGCAGTTGATACCAACACACAGGCCAAAACACAAACTGACATTTTGCCACAGAATGGAAATTTCAAAGGAGAAAATACTGGCTTTAGCATTGTTGTCAGAAAAGATAGTATTTCAACTTAGCATGTTACCTTAATATCTGATGATATATTGTGGTCATTTTTGGATTTAATACAGTAAATATATTACATATTGCACCTTTAACCTGTAACTATTAAGCACTGAACCTCCCTCTCTATCCCCCTCCTCCTCACTGATAGGTTGTTGTGGCTCCTCCCCACTGATATTTTATGATCTTAGAGTATGATGTCATACACACACACATACATATGAGGTGTACTCTCTCCTGGACACGCTGTAATCTCATTTTATACACAGAGGACAGGTAGTGATGTGTTTAGTTGCAGCTGACAAAATTCATCTGTAACCCAATTATCAGCCTTCTGCTCATACACAGACTCACTGAATTGATTCCACTCACAGAGGTTTGGTTGATCAGAAACATCTTTCTCTCTCTACAACACATACACACACATGCATAGAGCTATGGCGGGAAAATTTAGGACCATTTGGGATTCAAATCAATTGGATAGACCCCACCTCACACACACACACACACACACACACACACACATCAGTGTGAACCAAGCAGCTTCCGCCTTTACTCACCACCTGTGGGAATAGTTTCCCACGCTGGTTTAGACTCGTCGACCTCACCGCCCCGCCCACGCCTGCACATGTGTGTGTGGGTGGGCTGGTGAGTAGTACTATGTGTGTATTTGTGTTTTTTAGTTCTATATATATTGAGTATGTGTGTGTGTGTGTGTTTTAATTAATTATTGAATACCAACGTGCATATAAAATGTTTGATTATGTCTTAATCGTATGTTAATATGTACAACTTATGTAAAAATTATTAACTCATGTATATAAGGGAAGCATAGTAGAATATTATATAATTATGACGTAATAGTTTAAACGTGTCTTTGCACATGGTTATGTATGTTTAGTTGTCTTTGATAAATGCATGTTCATTTGTTCCACACATGTGCTTCTATATGTGGCATTCATGTACGTACGTGTGTGTTAGTGAGCATGTATGCATGCAGTGTGCCCACAGTCTGGTTGCTGCAGCGCTCTCAGGAGTTCTCTAAGCTCAGCTAATTCTTAGCAGTAACAGGTTGCCAGGTATTTTACTGCCTCACCTCTGTGTGTGTGTGTGTGTGTGTGTGTGTGTGTGTGTGTGTGTGTGTGGAGGATGTGAAAATCAATCCAGCTACACCCAGAGGACCGAAGTGAAGGCAGAGAACGTGGCAAAGCCTGAAGCAGAGCCACTCTCACCCAGAGCCATTCCACACAGGCTGTCCTGAGACACCGATGTATGCAAATATTTCTTGATTTCTTTCAACTTTGAAAAGCTGCGCTCTCCCGATGTCACAGTCAGGATAGTCAGAAGAATTCTGAGCACAGTCTAACAGAGTGTTGTCTAAACCTACAGTGTCTTCAGATAACTTATTTTATGATTGGACACTATAAATAATTTTTTTAGTGGGGCTGTCAACTCATTCCAATGTAATCCCACCCGCTGCAATATCTGACGCGCTTGGCAGGGACTCTAGGCATCACACAGACGCTCTGGATCGGGACCGATTTGATCGTCATTTAAAATCTACATTTAACTGACATGCGGCACAAGAACGGGACAGTTAGGTTTAGTAAAAGATCGTGGGTGGGGTTACAAAAATGTATGATATCCTGAGTTAGAGTGCCGCATTTTTCTGTCCGAGCCCGGGCCGCGTCCGACAGAGCAGTAACCGATCCCGACCCGAGCCCGACAGGCATTAAGATATTTATGTCCGAGCCTGACCCGAGCCCGACACAGTTAAAAATCTCACACGGGGCAACAAGCACACGTTAATAAGCTGTTTAATTTAAAATGTTCAATGTGTTAAGAATGCTTCGTTTCTGACCGGATTGTACAGCCCCTTGAGGAAAATATGTGATATTGAGCTATATACATAAAATTGACTTGACTTGACCAAGGGGACATCTTCCACCCTTGCCCAGTATCCTACTAGCCCATGTCCAGCTTCTAAAGAACAAGCTGGATGACCTTAGAGCCAGAATAAAGTACCAGAGAGACATTCAGGACTGTACCATCCTCTGCCTTACGAAAACATGGCTGACCTCCTCGGGACCAGACCATGCCATCCAGCCAGCAGCTCACCGCATGGAAAGACAGCAAACTTGGTACATACAACATGGTAAAATAACAACCGGTGCGATAGCAGTATTATCATGTCTCTCACAAGCTTCTGTTCGTCTAGTCTATATCCACGACGTTCCACTTCCGGGATTGCTCCGTTGCCGACATTCACTCATTTTGGCCGGATATCCGTTGCCTTGGGCTTCCTTTGTGTTGGCATTTTAAACTCTGGTGGATTTCTGAGGACTACGGTCCTATCTGTCCAATCTGAGTTTTCTGTTGCATGACTAAAACAACTTTTGAATGAAACGTTCCACCAAAACAAGTTCCTTCACAAGGCTATTTTGCAGCGGCTCCGTGGCTCTGTATGGCGCTTAGCACCGCCCAAGCCGATTGTGATCAATTTAAAGAAATGCCAATAAACCAGAGCACGTTTTTCTCCCATCCCGGAATGCTGTGTGGACTAGCGCAATGCGAGACTAGTCTCAAACCGACACTGATGCAGTCTAACTTTGTGTACTTTTCTGTGGGAGACTATGTCTCATTAGTAATACACTACACTGAGCTGCTGTCAGCCCACTTCACTCAGTGAAGTGCTGTTGTTCTGCTTTGCCTCAAAAACGATTACAACCATCCAAATAATAGACACAGCTCAGCCTGAAGTCTCAAGTAACTCTGTGGTCCTCTAGTCACTTTCTCAGGCCCCAGTCCAGTCATTAGGTGTGTGTGTGCGTGTGCCTTCAACTGTTTATCCATCTGGAGAGAGAGAGAGAGAGAGAGAGAGAGAGAGAGACACACTGGCATTTATGAACATACAGACATTCCCAGTCTCAAATCCAGGACGTCTTTGATTGCCCTGCTGGGTTTGACCAAATATACCCTCCTTCATGGAACACATGCTAGTAAAACTCATTCCATATGACCACTTAAACCCAGCACAGAGGCTACAGCAGCAACTCCTGTTTCCCTCTGCTCTAACACCTGGATCTATTCAGCCCTGAGTCTGACAGTGAAGCCATGTTTGCAGGAGATGATTCTGCAGAGCATCTCCATCCTGTTGTTGCTGTTTCTCTGAAGCACTGACCTGTAGTACAAGAAATGAATCTGTAGAAAAATCGGATAATGTCCTCTCAGAAAATCATGAGTACGAGTTCCATTTACCTCAGAACTCGGAATCATAATAATGATTATTTAGTAGCTTAGTATGAAGTGCCACCTCGCACGAGGGTGGATAAAAGAGTAGTCTATATCATGGGCAATTTTAGACCCATTTTAGGGGGGCTCAAGCTCCCCTAAATTTCTTAAAATTTCTTAGAATTTTGAACTTGTCTGTTGGTGACAGAGGACAAACAATTACAGGTTCAAAGGGCTTGAAACAGGTTTAATATCCTGTGTTGCTGTCGCCAATGCTATGCACCTGTAACCCCGTCAAGGAAAGGGTTAACAGAAACGTAAGGATCAGAGGAGGTTGTGCCAGACTCACCTTTGGCTGAGTCTCTATCTGATCTGTCAGAGGGAGAGCAGGAGACGGTTGTGTAGTTTAACGTTGGTAGTCCCCAGAGAAGAAGTTAGTCATTTCATGGTGCAGATTAGAACCCAAATTGAAACTAAAGCAACTAAAAATGCTGAATGTTAGAACACTGTGTCAAACTGGTCGTTATTACTGTGACTTATAGCTCAGAGATTATTATATATATTACTTCCAGGATTGCTCTGGTGCCGCAGGAAATTCCGCCGGATGCATGTCTTTTCACCGATGTCCTTTTGCTTCCTCTTCCTTTGTGTTGGCGTTCTAACCTCTGGTGGATTTGTGAGGACTATGGTTAACTGCTCCTCAGATCTCTGCAGGGTAAATCCAGACAGCTAGCTAGACTATCTGTCCAATCTGAGTTTTCTGTTGCACGACTAAAACTACTTTTGAACGTACACTTTTCACCAAAACAATTTCCTTCCCGAGGCTATTTTACAGCGGCTCCGTGCGGAGCTTAGTGCCAATTGTGATTGGTTTAAAGAAATGCCAATAAACCAGAGCACATTTTTCTCCCATCCCAGAATGCTGTGTGGACTTGCCAAACCCTCATCCGCAGCGCTGTGGAGGAAGGTCTGGCAAATAATGCAGCTACTAAATAAATAATTGTAGGCCTTATTGTCCCTACTGGTGTTCTGTCATTCTTTGACCGATATGACTGTGAAATGGGTATTACATTTCATTCAATGTGATATTAAAAAGGTCTTAAAAGTGCTGTCAGTTAAATGCGTTATTAACGGCGTTAACGCAAACCCATTTTAACGGCGTCAATTTTTTTATCACGAGATTAACGTTCTTTTTGGCAGAGCAAACTTTGTCGTTTTTTTCACATGCTGTTGCAACAACTAGTAATGTTAGAAAAACTACAACACCACACCGGATCTAGCTAGACCGGAAACAAAACAACAGGCTCGCCGCATACACTTGTTTGGGCTTGCGAGCCGGCCAAAGAGTAGTAGGCTGACGTTACGTTTTGAGTGGATGGCGAGCGCGAGACGCCGAAATGGATGCCAATAAGATTGGAAAGTTTACTTTTAAAATGTTGCCAAATGGTTCCATTGACAAGACCAAAGTGATCTGTGTGTTTTGTCGTTCAGTTGTCGCAGCACGTCCAGTCTGAAATTCCACTTGATGGCCAAGCACACAGCTGATGGCCAAACACACAGCTGATGGCCAAGCACACAGCTGATGGCCAAGCACACAGCTGATGGCCCAGCACACAGCTGATGGCCAAGCACACAGCTGATGGCCCAGCACACAGCTGATGGCCCAGCACACAGCTGATGGCCAAGCCGATCCACTTTTCCATCTTGATAAGAGCATTAAAATGAGAAAAAAATAATTGGACAAAAAGAAATCTAGGGACATTTAGAATAGATAAAAATGTGCGATTAATTGCGATTAATTGCGAGTTAACTATGACAGTAATGCGATTAATCACGATTAAATATTTTAATTGTTTGACAGTACTTCTTTTATCACCTGAGCAACTGCCGCCCAAAACATCTGAGACCAGGTATGTTTTTACTTGGACCAACAACGAGTTGGAACTATACTGAAAAGGTATGTAAGCCTACCTAACCGATAAGATGTGGGTGTCTGTTTTGTCATTTCCAAAGGTCTCTCTTTCTGCCCGTCCAGAATACAAAGCAATCCCAGAGTTTTTAAACCAAAATGGGGCCAGCAGTGTTTCCAAATGCACTACCTCTGTTTTAGGGGCTCGGAAACGCCAGAGTGGGGTGGACGCAAGGCGTAAACGAACGCAGCAAAGGGATACACGTTTTTAAACACAGACATATTTTTGTGGTGGTAGCCTGAGACACTAAAGCACACCTCAGCTCGATGAGGTGAAGGGAAGAGAGAGAAATGATGGAGGGAGGAGGAAGAGCAGAGGGAGGAGGGAAGATGGCAGATGGCTGCACATTGGAATGCAGAGCGGGAATGATGGAGGGGAGAGAGAAGTGTAACCAAGGTAGTAAATTGAAGACAGGGGGGTTGGATAGGAAAAGGAGGATGATATTTAATAAAAGGAGAGAAATGTGAAACTTCAAAGTGAACACATTGCTAACGAAGAAATAGTTCCAATGAAACCTGGAATATCCAGAGCAAGAGAGACAGAGATGCTGCTGTTGATTTTTTTAAATGTTATTTTCCAATACTGTGAGCACCACAAAATAAATCCCAGTCACCTTTTGTACTGAGGTGGAGGCAGAAATGTCAAAGGATGCGGTCGTGTCCCAGAGCAGCCGGCAGTTTCACTTCATTTCACTACAACAGTCAGCAGTCACAGTCAGCATTATGTCAGCTTTTATTTCTATCACTTATATTATTGTTACGTAGTACTGCAGTACAGACTTTTCAAATCAGTCTCCACGCTGCGCTGCATTACCACACAACCAGCATGGAACTTTGAAAACATAAGATGTTTACAGTTTCAATTTGCGGCAAGATGATTTTAGAGCATAACAAAATGAATGGAAACCAATGGATGCCAACAATCTAAAATCGAAATATGTTCGATAATGTAAAGCATAAATAGTTGGTAGTAACAGTCCGAAACATGCAAAATACTGGAAGCTTACAGGTATTTGGAGTAGTGTCGCATGATGGTCCAAATGCTTGTTACACAACAAATATAATTTATTTGTTTTATTTTCAATTAAAATATGTTTTTCATAACCCCACACTGGTGGATCTCTGGTCCTGAGTGTAGGAACAGAAAAGAGAGAGGGAGAGTAGGAGCAGAGGGGGAAGGGTGTTGGCCCCCTGCAGAGCTGCTGATGGATGCAGGGCTCCTGGGGTTAAGGGGAGGGCAGCCAGGCCCTGAGCCAGGGTACAGAGTGGCAGCTACCTGCCGCTCATCACACGCACACACACACACACACACACACACACACACACACACACACACACACTCACTCCAAGCTTTCGATACAATTTTTAGTCAAAAATCAACACTCTTATGCACCATCACATTACACGGATCTACTTCATGTCTCACATGGAGGTTACATTTTTAACTTGTATCATCTCACACACATACACACACACACACAGAGCAGCAGATGCTAATGGGAGGAAGGAGGAAACAGAGAAACAAACCATGTGATGACATGAAGCCTGTCAGTGGAGCACACAACACATGAAGTGACTCCGGCGTGTAATACAGCAGACAGATCTCCACAGTCTTAAATTCTGTCATATTACACCATCAAGGACTCTGGGGGGGGCAACTTACTCAGGCTCCACTTAACCATCTCCTCTGGAGCACCCACTGGTGGCTGTTTCCTGTATGACAGGCTGACAGTCAAACCGTCTTCTCTCATGGGCTGTTTCAGATGTCAGTTAGACAGTTGGGATATTCGCCTCTAATAAGGCCTATCAAGAGAGCTAATATGCACATTATGGATTCATAATTCTGCAGCCTATCAAATTACCCTAAATAAAAACTTTTTTGTCTGGCTCCAGATCTTCTGACCTCCATCTTCTAGGTCCTTGAGTAGGTTAATCTTAACTCTGCAGACTGTTCTTTTACATTACACATGTTGTCAATGGACCACTTCAAGCCTTTCCAGCTAATTTAATGACACCTTAAATGATGTTTATTAATCACGCCGTGCTGAGTTTCTGTGCCCTTGTTGTGGCCGATACTGAACAGTCTAATTAATGGTCAAACAATCAATAAAGTCTAACTGATAATGAACGCGTTCAATGCGGCTATTCTACACTAGAAGGGCGCGGTTTGCGGATAATTAATGTGGCGCATCTCTTATGTCAAAAAAGAAAATGGGCCTATTTCATGTCATTAACCAGGCTGGGAGGTGTGAATGCCCCTCTAGTCCACACTGCTGTCTGCTTCGTCTTAATGAATTCATGTTTCACTCTGTCATCTTCCGCAGCGTTGCCTTCCAGATATTCACGTATTCCTTTCCATGGATGAGTCTTAAAAGCCTGTTTGTCTCTGCAGCTCAGTTAAACCTTTCTCTCTGTCAAATGAAGGGAGGGAGGGGGGGGGGTTAAAAAACGCTAATCGCCTGTAATCCTTTTAATATGTCTCACACTTTGCTCTGGCAATACACAAAGCTGAGCAAGCTCAGTGCGTCCCCAAACTGGAAGAGCAGAGTATTAATGGACATGGGGGGGGGGCAAGGGTCATCAGGTTACTGCTGAAGATGCAACTGTGTAGTATGGTGATGATGAGATGCGGTCATTTTGTATTTTTAGTGGGTTTTTTTTGACAGACTTGGAGTGCGCGCAGGGGCAGACCAGGCTCTTCCTCGCCTCTTTTCTTGCCCCCTTTCCAAAGTGTGGACCGCTGCTCAGGTAGAGATGTTTTAAATCAAGGGGGGAGGGAGGGAGAGTGGGGCTGGGGCTGGGGCTGTCCGCTTTTGTTCTGCAGGAAAGAGGGGGCTTGTTCTTAGGAGATCAGCCTGCCATTTTAACCGAGGGGGTGTGTGAGCGCCGATCGAGAGGCTTGACACGGGAGCAGTGTGGGATGGGAACAGAGAGAGAGGAGAGACGGAACGTCCAGTCTGCAGTCCTGACACAGCCGAGCGGAGCAGCAGCAGCAGCAGCATCGAGTCTCCTCTACAGCGGGATCACACGCACACACACACACACACACACACACACACACACACACACACACAGAGACACACACCTGAAGGCCGCGGAGGACCACGGGGATTACAAAGCACCAGGAAATAGTCTGACAGCGTGGACCAAATTGTTTGTAAAATAAATTATTAAGACAAATAGAAGAAGAAAACCCTGCTGCGTTTTTTTCTGTTTTTTTTTTTTTTCATCCACGAAACTTCAACGTGCAGCTCCGCTTCTGCAAGTGCACTTAGACTTTGCTGTAGCCTTCTGACAGAAACAGGTTTTTATTTGAATGAGAAATTATCATTTGTCATCACTGCTATTCGGCTGTTTAAGGGGAGCCTGATAATGGACATTTATTTAATGAGGAAAGTGCCCAATGTGCATGCCTGAGCCTCTCTGTCAGCACCTCTGACCTTTTTTTTTTGTGGATTTCGGTGATTTTGTTTTTGGACGGGAGTGTTTGATTTGTAACGAGATCAGCTGGACTTTGCCGCTCTGAGAGGGTCCTGGGAGAGCTTTTCACCTCCATCCAACATGCGACCCATCCCGTCCAGACTCAGCTATCTGTGAGTGTCTTTCCTCCCTCTCTTCCACTCTTTACGCACTGTAAATGCATCCCTCACGCAGCTCTGAACTAACTCCATGCATGTTATTCTTCTTCCTTGCAGGTGTCTACACTTATTCGCATTTTGCTATTATGCTCAGGTATGTCACTGCATTCATTTATTGCCATATACATGTTTTACAATGTTCCGGTTTTTTATTATTATTATTTCGAGCGTTAAAAAAATGAATCTTCGGAAACCTCTAAAACACAATGGCAATCAAAGCGCGTGATGCACGGGCGCAATGACAGCGAGAGGAGGAAAGGTGAGGGATCATCGTCACATTATGAGATACAACAATATCGGATGGCTCCCACGGTGCGCGACGGGCAGCGGGGCGCGCGGCCTGCTGGCAGGTTGCTAATGAACATACCGGCCCTGGCACAGGACGCGCGGGCACAGACGGGGCATCGGGGCGGAGGGAAATGCTTGCGAGTCGTGGGGTTCAAAGTAACCAGGGCCCTTTTTTCTCTCTCTCTCTCTCTCTCTCTCTCTCCCCGTCAGCAGCAGTCATTCCATCACAGTGGAGCGCGGCGGATAAAGAGACTTTTAAGTGATGTTCTGTAGAAGTTCATTTATCCCGTTCATAAAGTGTGTGCGTGTGTGTGTGTGTGTGTGTGTGTGTGTGTGTGTGTGTGTGTGTGTGTGTGTGTGTGTGTGTGTGTGTGTGTGTGTGTGTGTGTGTGTTTTGCGCTGTGGCGCGCATGCATTCTCCTGTACGCACAACCTGTAATCACGCCGTGCGTCTGTTTTGGAAGCTGTTAATTTGCCTTGGCAGCAGCGCGCCTGGAACTTGTTACACTTGTCACTCGGGGGAAAACAACAACATGCTGTTGTTGCGTTAGGATATCGTCCCCCCCCCTTTCTGTGTTTAAGTGCCTCAATCATTTCCTACAGTAACAAGACACAATTTGGCTTCACTCTTAGTCCAGATATTATTATTATTATTATTATTATTATTTTTTGCGCAGTTGCCAGTCAGTAAAATGAAAGAAATTCATAAATAAGACAAATTGTACACATTGATGATTGTGATGACGTCTAATTTCTGACAGGTAACCAATCAGTCCCCGCCTAATTTCACGCAGCATGTAAGCGAGCAGAGCGAAGTGACGGACCGCGTGAGCCGCAGGTTGATCCGGATCTACCAGCTGTACAGCCGGACCAGCGGCAAGCACGTGCAGGTCCTGCCCAACAAGAAGATCAACGCCATGGCCGACGATGGGGATGTGCACGGTAAGAAAAGAAAAAAGCCCCCCCCCCCCCGCAATAACTCACGTCTGTGCTCGATCCTCCGTGGTCGCCGAAATGTTAACCCGTTGTGTCAAACATGCTGTAATAATGCATACATACGTTCCTCTGATCTTAACTATTAACTAAAATAATTCATCATTTCTTATTTAGCAGTGAGGAATTAAGTTGGCTAGAAGACCCAACACAGAATTGGGTGATCATTTCTACTTAATAAAACAGACAAAAGGTTAAAGTCGATCACTTTTTCTTTCTCCATTTTTGTAGATATAGTTTTTCAAATAATTGACATCATTCGCATTCGGTGTTTACTGTACAGTAATAGGCCTACTTTGTTTTTTGAAATTTCGAAACCAATGCAAAGGATAATCGAGATTTATTTCATGTTATGTTCATTTTCTATGAAATGCTCTATGACCTGAAGAACAAAACCTTCATTGTGTGTTCAGCGCGGACATTTCAGATTCAGGTTTGATTACATTTCGCCATGCATTTCATAACACAAAGTAACTTCATGCCTGTATCTCTGTTGGCCTGCACATTTATACTATTTTACAATTCCATTTTTAAATCAAAAACTGTGCTTATTATTCGTTTTTAAGGATTCGGTTTTTTACCTGTATAAATCTACATAACATATCTTTTTTTGCTTTGTGATTGAAATGATTCCCAGCATGTTTTATTTTTTTATTTTGTTTAAACGGGGCTTAAAGCCAATATTATAATGTCATTTAACCCTCATGTTGTCCTCTGGTCAAATCTGACCCCTTTTATATCAGAAATATGGGTTTCTTTATTTCTTTATGTGACAATACATAAACATATGTTCCTTTGAATTATTACTCCAAATAGAAAATTAGGCATAATTTCATGTAAATGAGGTGCAGTGACCATAAATTCCAGAGAAGTGTAAAACGAGTGGTAATAAGTTGGAATCAAGTTGGCTAAGAGGATATAAGCCAGACCTGGGGGAGACTTTACAGGCTACTTTCTGCTTTATAAACAGGTGACAACACAAGGGTTAACTATAAGAAGAAGGCCTGGAGAATTAAAGAGCAACATGTCTGAGATATGAAATAGGCTAACTCGTAACCTTTTGAATGAGTGTGTGAATCAGGAATTTCTAATGCAAATCGGGATATCTGCAGAATATGTCCTCGTGCATTCAGTTCTTCAAAGATTTGTCTATTTGTGGTCTTGTTTCATGATACTGAAAATATCAAAGGCAAAAGTGGAACCCCCCCCTTATCGTCAGCATTTTCCTAAAACCTTCCCCTTTAACCAGAACAGTTAGCTGGTGCTGGAGGTGGTTTATGATCTCAGTCTCTACTGGTGGAGGTGGAGGTGGAGGGGAAACTGTCCGCTGGATTGTACACTGTGCTGGAGGCGGTTCTCCAGAGATCCCGCAGGTCTGGAAGAGCCATTAGAAGTCATCTTACTTCTACCTTCCGAACATTTCCTGCATAGTTCCCTATGCCGCTCTGGCCTACAGTTTTTGTTATATTCAGAGTAAACTGAATTCCACTAAAACATCTACTGATAATGGGGTACAGGGAGGTCCAATGTAGTTGTGCACGTGTGTGGCCTCAAATGAGTGTGCAAGCTATTCAGGTCATCTGAAGCAATTTTACGTGTGTGTGTGTGTGTGTGTGTGTGTGTGTGTGTGTGTGTGTGTGTGTTCTTGTTTAACTATATTCGTGGGGTCCAAAAAACAGGAATACAGTATACTTGTGGGGTCCGGACAGCTTTGTGGGGCCAAAATGCTGGACCCCACAACTTTAAAGGTCTGTTTGAGGGTTAAGACCTGGTTTTAGGATTAGGGTTAGAATGAGGTTCTGGTTAGGGTGAGGGTAAGGGTTAAGGTTAGGCATTTAGTTGTGATGGTTAAGGTTAGGGTAAGGGGCTAGGGAATGCATTATGTCAATGACGGGTCCCCACAAAGCTAGTGAAACGCAGTATGTGTGTGTGTGTGTCTCCCATGTCTGTCTTTGACTCTGCCCTTCATTCAGACCACCACTGTAACTCAGACGTGTAATGGTGATACAGTGGGTGGGTGACCCCGGTGACCCTGGGTTCGACGCCATTGAACCATTTTTATGAGACAATGTGGATTAGTGATGATATTTATGAATAAATAGCTCATCTCCTGTTGGCTTCTAATGTTCTGGAGAAATAGATATGAGAATGTGAAATGATTGCAGCGTGAACTGAAGATATACGCTACAGTCTGTTGGATCTTGTTGCACAGCAACTCCAAAAAAAAAAAGCACAAACCTCCCTAAAGTCACGCTGTCCGTATGGCCCTGTGTCTTTCAGTTCGTCTCGAGGTCTAGAGGTAAATGTGAAGCTTTACGCGTGAGATCAATGCAGATCTATTTGAAAAAGAATTCTTGATGGGCCTGCCAGGGTCGCCTCTTTAGCTTTCAAAGAATCAAGAGACACATGCTTTTATCATTGTGCAAGAATTTCAGCTTGCATAAATCCCCAGGAATGGTCCCACAGGTATGTGTGCGTGTGTGTGTGCGTGCGTGCGTCGTGCGTGTGTGAAAGAGAGAGGGGAGAAAGAGTATGCTTGCTTGGAAACACACTCAAGCATTTGTGTGTGTTGTCGATGCTTTTTTTGTCCATACATGCGCGTGGGCTGTCATTTATTCAGGTTTTTAATGTTTTAGGCATATTTCAGAACACACTTTAACCTTCTACCAGCCACCCTGTTCTCAGCTGTATTTCCTAACAAGACTCTTTTTGTTTGATTCCTTTAGCTAAACTCGTTGTGGAAACGGACACGTTCGGGAGCCGAGTGCGCATCAAGGGAGCCGAGACGGGCTTCTACATCTGCATGAACAAAAAGGGGAAGCTCATCGGGAAGGTGAGGAGAAACGTTGACCTCAAGCAGCCGAAGCAGAGGCAGCGAGAGGAGTTAGAGTGTGTCTTGTGTGTCTTCTGTTTTATAAAGGCCAAATCATCCATTAGTTTTTGGTATGTCAGTAGCTGTGGTGCTCCAGGCTGACATCTGAGACTACATGTTGTGAAAAGTGAACACAAGATGTTGTAGAAGCTCTTAAAAGTGATGTGGAATGATGTGCAGCTAGGTCTAGGAGGTTTGTGTTGAAGACAGGTCACATGTACAGTAAATAGAGCATAATAGCATCCTTTTTGAACCAGCTGGGTTGCTTTCCCACTGTGTACAGTTAGATATCACTGCACAGCAGATAAATACATTATTCCTCACCAAAAATAGTTCCAAAGACAATAACAATTACAATTATTTAAACAATAACATTGGTAATACTGTTCATCTAATCTCAAAACATCTCATTACAAGACCAAAACTAGCAATAATTCCATCATACCTCTTACTTATAGCTCATTCCTCTTACCAAATGTGTATCAGTCCACGGCTGAAAATAGTCCCCAACACATGCACCATTTCCTCCTGTTTATTTGATAAAAAAAACTACAGTGACCAGCTGTTTGTAGGAAATTACTGAGCTCTTTCAAAACTATATACTTGCGCAGCGTTTTGAAAGATGAACCTCTTCAGTAGGAACCAATGAGCTTGGAGACTCGTGACTTAAGGAGGACGACCTGCTAGATAATCATTTTATGCTTCTAAAATCAGTACAGCAGCGTGTTTAGAGGCTATATTATAATTAATAGTTAATACAGTGCTCCAGGTTAGGATTTATTCCTTGCTGTTATGTGAGTGTTTAGGCGTGTGTTTCAGGCTGAGGCTATCTCAGTGCCCCTCTCTCACTGTGATGGCTAATAAACAGAGCTGCCAGCCTCTCTGCAGCCCCCCCACACACATACACACACACACACACACACACTCCCCTCCACCCACCCAGCACCCTGCCTCGCACACCATCTGCCCCGAGCTACCGGCCCAGTCACAGCCTGCCCCGTGTGTCCGTTGAGAGAGAGGAAGAATGAACAGAGAGTGTGTCTTTTGGGTGATGTGTGCACATGGGTGTATCATGACTATTTTTAACACGCCGCGTGTTACAGTAGGCTATACTGTGTCCAAGTCCAGTTAATGCCGTTTCAGCTGACCTTACTGTACATTTTTTCGCTGATGGAAAGTGTGTCATGTTTTCTTTACAACTAAAGGGCCACACTTCACCCAGCTGTTTATTCACCGTCTCATCCTTGAGCTGCACTTTTGTCCCGCGGGGCTTTACTGTAACCAAACTCAGCAGAGGACTGGGGAGGGGTATTTAAATCGATTGGTTGTTATTCAATTCAAGCAGAGCATGCTCGCTTAAATTTCACCACAAATGCAACAGGAGATCAAACCAGCAGTGAAAGTGACACGTGAGGGCTGATTAAGGCTTTATGGCCGGAGGATCCGTCCTGCAGCTACTGACCCACAAGAGTTGCTGGATGTTTGCTGGAGGGGAGAAGAGTCATCGCTTACTGTCATTCCCCCTCTCTCTGATCTGTAATGACTGTAGCATATGCCGCATGTATGAGGGGAGGGCTGTGTGTGTGTGTGTGTGTGTGTGTGTGTGTGCCAGGCAGCACAGGGAAGCCTTTTTTACATCTGATATTTCTGATATTTCCCATCTGTAAATCGTCTCTGAACACACCCACTAACTGTGTTTCTCTGCGTGTGTGCATTTCTGCAGAAAAACGGACAAGGCCGCGACTGTATCTTCACCGAGATCGTCTTGGAGAACAACTACACGGCGCTGAGGAACGCCCGCTACGAGAGCTGGTACATGGCGTTCACCCGGCGTGGGCGGCCACGGAAAGGCTCGCGGACGCGCCAGCACCAGCGCGAGGTCCATTTCATGAAGAGGCTGCCGAAGGGGCAGCAGCCCGTCCACTCGAGCCACCACCGCCCTTTCGACTTCATCCACTACCCTTTCAGTCAAAGGACTAAACGCACGCGCTACTCGTCCGAGCGCTGAGGAGGAGGGAGAGAGAGAAGGGACAGAGAGAAAGTGGAGAAACTGACAGACTGACCGGAATTACAAGCAGCCGGCACACTCCTCCTCTCTCCAAAAAAAACAACAACCTCTAAAGACATTTTTATACTGAGCATTACTATATCTTAATACGTAGGTTGTTTTTCTATTTTTCCTCAAAGTCAAAAGAAAGCTGTACATAAACAAAAATATGAGAAATCTATTTTTGTACTCTAGACTTAGACCTGTGTAAAAAAGAAAAAGAAAAAAAGAAGTTTGTTTTTAGATGCACATAACTAATTGTCTGACTTATCGGGACATCTTAGTACAGTGCGTTATGTTTTTTTTTTGTTTTTTTTGATCAGTAGAGTCTTTTTTTTGGGATTCTCGCCTGCTGCTCAAGGAGACTTGAAGGGCCCTGATTGGCCGCACTGCCAGGAACACAAACTGTCACACACTGTGTGGCCGTAACACTGCAGTGTTGACTGGGATCATTCTGTATCTTTCTCACAGAGTGATGGAACAATGTGGCAGCTACATTTGATAATCACAGGTTTCCGTTTCTGACTGTAATGTTGATGTGTACAAAATGCAGTTTGTAAGGAACCCCTCACCCTCCTGTGTTCTTCTTGCCCCCTGAATGTCTGTTTTTATACATATATAAATATATTTTTTATTTGAGGATGTGTACAATAATTTTAAGGATGGAATATTTATTTAAAATGTGTAATAAATGTACATTAAAATACTGATATTAAACTCTTGTTTGGTACATGTCTGCTTTGGGCCCTATTTTTAACACAATGAAAAGAGTCACACCAGTTTGCTGAGCAGCCTAATCCTCTATACACACACACTGAGCTGTGTGTAAATACATTAAAGGACAATTCCGGCGCAAAACCAACCTAGGGGTTAATAACAGATGTGTACCCACACGATTGTTCTCTGGGACATGTTTTCATGCTAATAGAATGTGTTTGTAGCTTGAAAGAAGCTAGCGCGGACCGCTGATTAGCTTCCAACGCTAGTATTCGGGGCACAGGGAACGTAAAAACAAATCGCTATTTATACCACTAAAAAGGCTCAAAATATCACCACACTTCAACGGTAGCATAATGAGGGTCCCTAAATGTTAACCGAAGCATTGAGAACTTTGTAAGTGTACAGACAGTTTTATTAAAAAGATAGATTAGAAAGACAGTCGCATTCTCATATACAGGCGGCCGCCATCTTGGGAGCTACTGTCTTTCTAAACTATCTTTTTAATAAAACTGTAGATTTTATACAATGTGTGTGTGTGTGTGTGTGTGTGTGTGTGGGCTCCTTGGTGCACTTGCCGCTCTAGATGTTTTCTAGATGCGTCTTTTTCAGGATATCCTGTTTTAATGATAAAAAGGTTTCAATGGGCAGAGGCTAAAACGGTTTAGAAAATCTAAAAGAGGGGAAGTCAGAAATGGTGGTGGTGTTGTCATTGTGAAGTATATACTATAAATATGTACTGTCCAATTACAACACCATTTCTTGACTATGTCTTGACTTTTTCTTGACGAACAACATCCATCCACACATAAGCATAACCATTTTTGCCTCCTAAAAGTGATGCCATGAGATTCATGTACAAGCCGATAGCAGGTGAGCTATTAGTAATCCTAAGTATGTTAGCCTCAGCTGCTAAATCTGGCAGTATGCAGGCAACCCCTTCAATTCTGACAGCGCTCTGGTTGTCATTTTGCCAAATCTACACCACTGATAATTCAATTAGTGTTTGCATAATGTCAGCTTGTTTGTTAGTTAGCTGTATGGGGTCAGCTATCCATCACTGTCTTCTTCTTCTGGCTGGGGCTCACATCTTCAATCTTCAACTGTCCATCAACAAGATTGGCGGTTGGATCCCCAGCTCCTCCGCCCTCATGTCAAAGTGTCCTTTAGCGTAGTCTCGCATTGCCAGACCTTCCTCCACAGCGCTGCGGAGGAGGGTCTGGCTAGTCCACGCAGCATTCTGGGATGGGAGAAAAACGTGCTCTGGTTCATTGGCATTTCTTTAAACCAATCACAATTGTCTTGGGCGGTGCCATGAGCGATTTTATACCCTTTATAGGGGGGGGGCTCAAGCAAGTACTATACCTGAAACTAAAATAGCCATTATAAAAAATACAAACCCAACTTGGACAGACCAACAACAAGTGGACCAATGAGGAACCAGGAGCCAAACAGTGACACAAGACCCCAATGTTTGCTTTTCTCTCTTCCTCCAGTAGTATCTCTCCATGTAGATAGTTCACTTTTATTTGTTCAGGTTTTGAGATATCTGTCAATACAATGGAGGTGAATGGAATTCAAGTCGTAGTGCTCACTATATTGAAGTTTATTTATTACATTTATGACATTTAAGTTAAGTTACCACTCCTGTAATGCTGGATCAGTGTGCAGAGTCTGAGTCCTCCAAATCATAAAAAATCATTTTATTTGGTGTCTCATAAACTGAACATTTATTACTGAGGCTGCCCTGCGCCCCCGGTAACACAGGCCTACAGTCTATTCCAGCACCAAGCTCTGAGCCTATTTCATTAACAGACCCAAACGGAATCTGCATATTTTTTAAATTATTTTTATTTTTTTAAGTTTGCAGCGGTGACCCCTGGAATTTTGTGGAATTTTCCATGTGCCATCCGCAGATTCCATGTGGCCCTGTTCATTACAGACCAGGTTGTACGTCTTACACTACCCTTGTGTTGTCTTCCCGTCGACTATCAACTTGTCCTCCCGGGTCAAAATTGAAAATGACCAAAATTTAACGTTTTTGTCTCTTTATTTACCCCACTACCATTACTATTTACTCTTGGAATTCATGGTCAATAAACGTTTTTACTGTAAATTAAATGATGTCAGTTAAAAAAGCAGAAATTCTTAATTATTTTGACTAATAGTTAAGATCAGAGGATAATAAATGGGTGATCACAGACTGGTATTAGTGAAAGTTTAGTCAGAATGCGGTTTAGAAACCATTTAAAAAAAATTTCAAATGCTATAAAATTGAAATTCGGACCATTAATTTTACTTGTGAAGAGCGTTGAGTGGAACCATCCATGTTATACATCTATGTTATTGGGACGATTTGGTTGATGGAAACCCAAATGTCTGAAATAGAAACTTTGAAAATGGGTCAAATTTGACCCAAGGACAACAGACGGGTTAATGAAGCAGGTCTCGAAACACTGATTAGACAAAGGCCTAATTGCGTCTAATGGCACACTTGTAGTGCTGAACTTTCTGGGGTTTTTATAGTCTGGCTATCAGCAGACCAAGCTCAATCTTTTCAGATTGAACATTAGTCTGGGGAGTCTGCTCTCAACGGGTATAGTTCAAATGACTCTGTACGCAATTGGATAGTACTTCAACCAATCAGACCAACGATCCGGGTGACGTAAACAAAAAGCTGCTTGGTCGCTTCTCTATCGTCATCGTGTTAAACCCACCAATAGCGCGCCAGGTGGATAAGCCGCAAATTTGTAATGGAAGCAGGATAGATAAACGTACAGGTTTCCACCCTGAGCTGCAGGAAGAAATCTAATTGCCGGCGGATCAGGCTGGGTTTACGCAGTCTAGCTGAAATACGTTTACATGACTCTGGTCATGTAACTTGTCTTCAGTACCATTTCCTCATTTTTCATAGCATACATATTTTAATTGCAGGGTTTCTCAACCCATTGTATACCTCATCTGTTTATTTACTTTTACTGAGAACATTATTGATGGGATTTTTTTGAGTTTGATATTATTTTTGGCACATTTGTCAAAAAACAAAAGAAAAAAAATGTGTGCTTCTTATCTACTGTTGGTGTTAACCTTCCTACACCAGCACCTCTTAACTGAACAGAAAGAAAACGCTGCGGCCTTTGGTTTCTCCCCATATGAAACCTGACCAGGGAAAGCTAACAGGGTAGGTATTCTTAGTCTGATCCCAACAGGGATAACAAGGTCACCCCCCCCCCTCCCTTTCTTTTTTTTTAGCAGATAGCAGCATGTCAGTGTCAGAGCACTTTGCTGTTGTGGGGATGATACTGCTGTGTTTGTTTTTAGGCTTTAGCTTCCATCAGGTTCTGTAACTCTCAGTATCTCCACTGTTATTCTTTCATCTCCCGCCTTTTAACACCCCAGCGTTTAATCTGATTGGACAAGGTATGTTTGTGTGAAAGAGAGATGGATAACTACATGGATTTGCCAGTGAACGTGTTTGATATTTTGCCTCGTATTGGTCCAGTTAGTGTCATCTACTTCTGATATGACGCGTTTTGTGATCAATCAAATTAGGTTATTATACTTTAACGTGAACTCCACAACAGTCCAAGAAAACCAATGTTGAATCCCTGTGTGTGTGTGTGTGTGTGTGTGTGTGTGTGTGTGTGTGTGTGTGTGTGTGTCTGTGTGTGTGTGTGTGTCTGTGTGTTTGTTTGCCAGCAGGAGAGCAAATAGTTCCAGCACTGCTGATTGAAAGTTGGCCATACATTTCCTTCAAGAGGACATTTGTTGCAGACCTCTCTCAACATACGGTTGAGTTTAGGAAAAGGTCGTGGGTGGGCTTACGTTTCCGTGACACACGGGAAGAACGGGACGGTTAAAGAAGAAAGCAACTTTAGGAAACACGCAGGACACGAACTCCGGTCACCTGGGTGAAAGTCCTGTGTTTGACCCATCCACCACCCCAGCCAACCTCCCTATGCGGAATTTTTTTCGTCACTTCAGACACTGACAGCCACTGTCCAAACGTCCGTATTTTACGAGTTCAGAGTGAGAACGGGTTGTAGAGATAGGTGTAAGACAGGATGTTCATTCAGGGTCCAAAATGAAGGTCTTCTTCCAGAGTCCAAGAGGATGGTATTCTTCTGGGTTCTCCAGGGTTGAAAAAGGGCAAAAGAGAAGAGACAAATAAAGAAGAAAGGAAAGAAGAGAGGAGATAAGAGAGGTAAGTAAGAGCATGAGGGAGACAGAGCCCAGGGCAATTTGATTGAAAGAAAACGAAGGACACTTTTCTGGGCTCCTTTTCAATTTGTGATCTGCAGAATCATCCAAAATGAATCCAATTCCTGAAATATTTTTCTACTATGTTACCTACGTATGTATTAGTTTATAAGCGGTTTTAGATGGAACTGGCAATGCAGTGACAATGTTACTGTTCTTACGATGCACTCAGACTTTACATTTCCTTCTTCCTTTGTTCACACAAATTTAGCTGTTGGAGTGTTTGTGATTGTTATCCAGCCAATCGATGACACTCCATCGGAGAGTGTGTGAGTTAAAGTGTGTGCATGCAACAGAGCAGCACTGGTTTTAAAAACTTACTGGGAACTCCTATTTTCCTTTACAGTAAATCTTGACTTCGTACATTCATTAAGATGTTGAATGTTGATGAGATGAGCCCAAAGGTTTGTGAATGTGACACCACTTCAACTCTTCCCACCTATGTTCCCCAGTGTGAACACATCTCCCAGCAGCCCGAGGGCCTGAGGGTGGCACAAGAAAAAGCTATGGAATCATCAGTACTGTCAAAAGGGTTTTATATCCTTGGACATACAAATGTTTACCCTGGAAATCCAGAGTTCTCGCGAGAGCACAATTTGAATTTGCTCAGCGAGCCCCTCTGGCATTCAGTAACGGTGCTCATTAACTACGCCCTTGTAGCCGAGCTGCACCAATCACATCGGTGTATCTGATATAGGCGGGCCAGAGGCGAGCTAAACAGATGATGACGTCCAAGTCATTAGTAAACATTTCAAGTTGGCTACGAATGAACATGATGTTGTTTAAAACGGATTTGGCCGCTACAATGAATGAGTTAGACTTGACTTTTTATCTAAAAGAGGAACAGCAGACGGCGCTCCAATCGTTCCCTTGCAAGAAGGACGCTTTTGCTGTTTTGCCGACCGGATAATGCAAGAGTTTAATCTACCAGTTAGCTCTGCTGGTAGCTAAGAGTTTAATCTACCAGTTAGCTCCTCTGGTAGCTAAGAGTTTAATCTACCAGTTAGCTCCTCTGGTAGCTAATAGTTTAATCTACCAGTTAGCTCCTCTGGTGGCTAAGAGTCTAATCTACCAGTTAGCTCCTCTGGTAGCTAAGAGTTTAATCTACCAGTTAGCTCCTCTGGTAGCTAAGAGTTTAATCTACCAGTTAGCTCCTCTGGTAGCTAAGAGTTTAATCTACCAGTTAGCTCCTCTGGTAGCTAAGAGTTTAATCTACCAGTTAGCTCCTCTGGTGGCTAAGAGTCTAATCTACCAGTTAGCTCCTCTGGTAGCTAAGAGTTTAATCTACCAGTTAGCTCCTCTGGTAGCTAAGAGTTTAATCTACCAGTTAGCGCCGCTGGTAGCTAAGAGTTTAATCTACCAGTTAGCTCAGCTGGTAGCTAAGAGTTTAATCTACCAGTTAGCTCCTCTGGTAGCTAAGAGTATAATCTACCAGTTAGCTCCGCTGGTAGCTAAGAGTTTAATCTACCAGTTAGCTCCTCTGGTGGCTAAGAGTCTAATCTACCAGTTAGCTCCTCTGGTGGCTAAGAGTCTAATCTACCAGTTAGCTCCTCTGGTAGCTAAGAGTTTAATCTACCAGTTAGCTCCTCTGGTAGCTAAGAGTTTAATCTACCAGTTAGCTCCTCTGGTAGCTAAGAGTTTAATCTACCAGTTAGCTCCTCTGGTGGCTAAGCGTATGGGGCTCTGGATACGTAACCCCGTGTATTGTTGTGATTGGTCGTAGTGTTATCCAATTGCGTGCAGTGAGATTTTCAAATGCATGCTTGGTGCCGCCCCTCGAGTTGGGTCATCATTTTCATTACTCATTGCCAGACCCTTAATCTTTCAGATTTGCATCTGGATTTCCAGGCTAATAAATGTTGTCAATAAAGTAAGAAAGTGAAACTGAATGATGAGTTCTCAGCCTATTACCAGATAATAAAGCTGGTGATGCAATGAGAGACCTACAGGACAGTCAGAGCTGATCCAGGCAGATGGAACACAAAGGCTAAAAGTTCAAAACGTTTTCGAACTCTATGAGTCATACAGTGCATTTACATACACAGATGTAACCAGGGTGTGGGTTTTACCCCGGTTAACTTATTGACCCTTCTGTTGTCCTTGGGTCAAATTTGACCCGTTTTTTTTTTTTTTTTTAAGTTTCTATAGCCGAAAATTTGTTTTTTTTCCAACTAAACCAAAGCATCAAAAACGTCCTGGTACGTCTTTAGACTCAATGTGGGCCAAAAACGTTGAAAAAGCAAAAACATTTAAAAAAAACCCACCAAAAACATTTTAAAAGTCGCCAGATGACTGACAACTTGTTCGGCTCATTATATCAGTAACGTTAACCAGTGTTGGGTGGAGTTAGCTAGCGTTAACTAACATTAACGTTAGCCAGCAGCCGCTGCTCGTGTTGCTCAGTCCCTCCATTTTTTTGCCGAGACAGGGTTGACAGCTCCAGAGATGGACAACCTGTTTAGCCATCGCCCTCTTTCTGCAGATGGCCCGCTAATTCGGACAACGCTGTTTAGTTGTATGGTATCATAGCAACGGCTATGACTCCCAGTGCCGACGGATTATTTCCGGTTAAACAACCACTCCAGCGGTGTGGGGAGGGGCAGTTACTTCTTACTGAAGGAGTTCTCTACCTCTGTTAACCCTTGTGTTGTCTTCCCTTCTTGTCTTACTTTTTGGGGGTCGAAATTTATAATAAAAAAGTTTTTGTCACTTTTTACATGTTTTTGTAACCTTTTTCAGTTTTTAACACTTTTTTAAAAGTTTTTTTAAGCTTCTTCAGTGTTCTTTTACCATTTTATTTTTCAAATGCTATAGAGTTTAATAAATCATCCAAATTCAATGAAAGCAGTGAACTGATCATTTATTTCACTTGTAAAGAGCGTTGCAGGGAACCATCCACATTCTTTATTTTGACAGTTTGGTTGAAAGAAACTCAAATTTCTGATATAGAAACTTTGAAAATGGAACAAATTTGACCCGGGGACAGTAGGAGGGTTAACCGGGTTATGAGAACTCCGATTTTAACCGGGGTAAGGTGTTTACATGGCGTTTGAGAAATCGGGGTATTGCCTTAACCCGAATATAATCGTTTTTTTAAACTGCATGTAAACACACTGATTGACTCATAGAATGTTTTTGATGTTAGCATGTACAATTGATTGGGGCTGCAAATGACGATTATTTTCATTATAAATTAATCAGTTGATCATTAATCGAGTCATTGACTAATTATTTGGTCTATAAAAATGTCAGATGGAAATGATGTAAAAAGAGAAAAGGCCATCACAATTACTCCAAGCCAAGGTGACATCTTTAAATGTCTTTTTTTTTGTCTGACCATTTGTCTGAGATATTCAAAACATCGCTGCATGCTGCATGCTGCATGCTGCATGCTCATCTTTACAGCTCATTTGTTGTCATGGAAATCCAATTTCATCCCATTTTCAAAAAATATCTTTGTCATGATGAAAACCCTATTGTGACCCTGCACTTCTGGACGAGTTCCTTCACTACTTAATCCTGATCTATGAAAGGCTGTTGAACCCAAAGCACACTGAATTAAATGGATTAGACAATACTTGACATTAATCTGCTTAACTCCTTCCACATTGGATTAAGGGAGGGATCTGTCCCTTAGGACTTCCCACAGAAGCTCACAGACACCAAATCAATCAATTAAAGCCAGTGCTTTGGGATAACTCAATGATGTAACCTGATAGCAATTGAAAAATACTGATAATATACAATTTTGATAGTTTATAATGTTGCTTCTCTGGAGCCTCTGAAAGACCAGTAGACATTGTGTAAATTGATTCAATTAGGGCCCTAGTCTGCCCTCTCCATTACAGCCCCCACCACTGCCTCCAGTGTCTGTAAAGTCAGAGTGAACCTCAGCGAACCTTAGGGAACTGGCTTGTGGGAAAAATCACACCTTCTGTGTCGCCAATGCTGCCATGCAAATGTGGAGCAATTCCAGTGCCGAAAAACGGGGGTAACATCGCTTTCATCCATTTTATTGAGTCGCAACCATCATTCTTAACCCCGGATAAACAAACAGAGCTACCTTCTTCATTTGCTTAGGGAGCAATTTAACCCCTGCCTCGACCCCACCACCTAACACCCCCGTGGAGGCCGTAGAATAGCAGGGGTGACCAGAGAACACAACCCTGCCTCCCTAAGCACCCTGAATGCCACAAGCCAACACAGAAGCAGCCCCCATCAAAAAGCACTTACAACCTCCAGCCACTTGTATGTGCTCGGAAACATTCAATGAGTTGAGGGTTTTTCCCAAGGAGCAAACCGCTCTGGGCTGACTTAAGCTGTAGACAGTGGGAGAGTCATATAGCCTAACAAGAGTAATCTGAACTTCTTAAGGACCTTTGTCAGGAATATATTGACTTATGAAGATATAATTTTTTCTTTAAGTAAACGAGTCCATTAAAGTCTATCGACTGCTTCAGAAGTGAATGGGACATTTACAGATAACAAATCTGAGTCACTTAAATGACATTTGGTGCACGTCATTTTGGTCAGTTTCAAAATGACGTATATTAGTTTGTTCCATTGCTCACTTTTCTCTCCCTATTATTGATTTAATGTTTGTTTTTTTCTTATCTTTCTACCTGTTGTTATGTGTTTTGTCACATAAACTAGGAGCAACAGTCCTATTGTTACAGTTTCATTGTTTGATTGCTTTTTACGCCTGGGATCCACTTAGAATTCTTGTACTGACAGTTTTACGGTACAACTACTTCTCTTATACAATTTATACATGACGTATGTGTGTATGCATTGTTGGTAATGCTTAATTTACAAATAAATTCCTTGATTGTAACAAAAAATGAAATCTTTATATACTCTGGTGTGTTGAAAGGTTTACTCATGCATCAAAGTGGTCGTGTAATCTTAACATAGCAGCGACGGGATCACAGAAGGCTTGTATCATGTGGACGTGCCAACAGTTTTGTTGTCATTACTTAGAATTCCTCATGGGGGTGACAGAAACTATGCACTATTGCTTTAAATTAAAAAAACAAAAACAAATGAAGACGCACATTAAGCTCTGGTGTAGGTCTTTTTATTTGGCGATCAACTTTTCATTAAAAGTTCATCTTGAAAACATCCTCACGGCATGGATAATAAATTCGCAATAATGTCCTCCTCATAGCTATGGTCCTAACCACCAACGTGAAACCACAAGCTAGCTAGCTAGTTTATTGGCGTTGCTCATGGGTGTAGAGGAGGTGCTATTTTGTGATTCGTGTTCCCCACAGCAGGCGGAACTTGTTATAAAGTTAGCATAACAAAGCTGTCCTTTCAGGGTAAAGATATGATTGGTCAGTTTGACTGTCATTTGAAATTAGCCTCTCGTTGAAAACTATTGTTCGGCCCTCTGTCATTTTATAGCTGGACCACCAATCACAGAACTTAAAGCAAGCATAGCTTCTTTCCAGCAACTGCTGAGGCAGCAACATTCTGATAGGACGACAATTCATTTACACACACACTTACATTCCAACATCAACTGAATAGGTAGCTGTGTAGGGTTTATTTCCTCAAAAATGTTTGTTCAAACATTGACTGTCAAATGATGACTTAATAAAATAAAATTACAACTGATGATTGTTTTTTAGAATATCTTAGGCCCTCTTTGAGGACCTAGAGGGCCCTGACAGTTCCCCACTGGCCACAGATTTTTCCTTTGTTGGTTGCGATTCAGCTGGGAGAATTTGGAGTCTTGTCCTGACCCCAGTATTTCTAAAATCCTGGCTACACCTGTGAATAGGTCTGACCCATTACAGCCAGTACTCACTTAATATTGAAGTGTTTTGACAGTTGTAGGAATCATGTTGCTCATAAATGCTAGTCCGATATGGTTCGTCTGTGTTTAAGTCCCATGACCCATATTTAATTGTGTGGAACTACATTATATGACTAGCAGTGCCAAAACAAATTTACACTACTACAGTAAAATTAGAAAACGGAAAGAATAAATTCAATGTACAAATGATTTAATGATAATAATAATAATAATAATATATAACTGTTATAAGAAAGCAACTTAACACTGCTTTACTTTGGAAATGTGTCAAAACACAATGTATCTGATTAGTGAGCAGTGATTTCATACTGTACTGTACTGAGCTGCTTGTTAGCACGGCAGAGTACAGAAGCAGTAAGGTGGATGGATTCTCTATCAAAAATGACAGCCAGCCCATTAAACCCAAGCCCCCATTCATCAGTGCTAACAAAAGCCACCAGTCCAACCAGGCTGGATAATTGAAACGCAAACAACTGATCAAAGTGAAGCTCTAGCTCGACAGTTTCATTGTTTGTGTACGGGCCTTATGCGAGACCTGTTGACTTTTCCAATTGGAGCTGTAAACTTTTGTTTGTCCATGCATTTCCAAGACTGATTGTCAGTCTGATCTGAACAATTACCAGCTAAATGTGTTTGCCAGCTCAGGCAGAGCCCCCTCCCTTTTTTGCTGCCCTAAAAAGATCAAAAGGGAAGACCCTCCCCTCCCTTCCATAGCCCCCTTAAAACACCCCCACCACATCCCCCAAACGTCCCTTCCACTCCCATAACCCTCCTCCCAACCTCTTCATTTCCTTTTAGCCATGACAGTTCAGCTGGAAAGCCAACCATAAATGATTTTCTTCGACGGCCCAGTGTTTGGGACATGGCCTTTTAGAAAGCACAGCTTTCAACAAGGGGACATGTCTTTAAGAAAAAGAAAAAGGAAGAAAGAAAGAAAAAACGATCTGCATATTTCAATTATGTGCGGTTGTGCTCAGCTGATCAAAGAGCTGCAGGGATGCCACTCGTAACTGAAGGCTTGAGGACCCTCATGATGTGAATGAGCACAAATTGATGCTACTGATGCTAAACGGTTAAGCGCCTCACAAAATGTCATAAGGTCAATCAACTTTTGGTAGTCATTTGACCGTGGCAGTTTTAGTGGCTAAACAGCCCTCGGGGATGGGCTGGGCTGGATTCCACTTTCATTCTATTGCACAATGTCAGTATAAATCACAATATGAGGTGTGGAGGGAACGCTGTGCCAGAAAAGACATATGATCAAACAAAATCTAGTGTCCATGCATTGTCCGCTGAAATGATTCACTGGTTCATCATACACTGAAAAACATCATACTGGAATTTAGTGAAATAAAGAACATGACTAATTATAAGCCCCTTTGTCACAGAGATTTCACAATAGTGCCGTAATGAAGGGCAGCGATTATATGCCGGCTTTGTTTATTCACACAGATCCAAGCAAAGGCGAATTAATGCCACCCCAGTGTGTGATTTCACATAGCATGAGGCATTCTGGGAGTAGAAGAGGCGTGACATGTAACACAACAGCATCCGTGTCTAGTGTGTGTGAGCCGATCCACACCGTGAATCAAACCAAGCGTACCCGACCCGACCCACAAACTTATGCATTATAGGCTAGTAGCAAAATTAAAGTAGGACAAGAGAGAGAGAGGACAGAGACGACTGCAGCGCCACAGCTGGTGCGTGTAGTCCCGCCATGTCGGCCGTCTCTTACGTTAAGACGTCGGTTGGGCGCTGTTACAGTTCTGTGACTACTTCCACTGCCGGTTTAAAGGTGCAACAATTCTGTCCCCCAATTCCGTCTTCCTAACGTTCAAGTAGACGGCAAGGTGGATTAAAGGCGCAACAGTCCCATCTTGAACAGGCTGTGTGAAAGGGGCTATTGTTACAGAACAAGAGGAAGACCGTGAGTGCAGTTAAAAGCCCTGTAAAAAGCTAATAATTGGATCTTGAGTTAAGATATTTTTGTTTCGCACACTCAATAATAACAAAACAATCTTATAATTTGGCTGAACTGACCCTTTAGGACTTCTGCAGGCCCATGTTAGAACTTGAAATGGTGAGTTCAATTATTGTCCGGCTGAGCGCTCACTGTACTCATTTTATCATTTGTATGGAGGTTAAAACTCTCCTGGAAGCCATCTTTTTTCTTCTAAAAAGTAAAAAAGTGAAGTCATGGTTGTTTCTGATAATTATATAAAAAAAACAATGCTATCTATGTCACAATACCTACCTCTGTTTAGTCATTTTTGATTGTTTTACTGGTACTCCAGTCATTAACGTCTCCTGTTCAGATACATGCTATTCCCCACCTGCCCTGTAGCTGCCCTCAGTGTGTTCCCACCATTTCCAGTCCAGTGATCCCCTCATTCACCAGCACACCTGTTCCCCATTCCCTCATTGCATAGATTACCAGCCATCTTTCCCCAGTTTTTTGCTAAATCATCTAATGTACAACCAAGTCTTAGCATTCCAGTCTTTGTTCCTGTTTCTTGCCTGCCTGTTCCTGACTACAGCCTGTTCCTGGTTCCGTCTACCTGCCCTTTACCTGCTTAAGTTGATTATCTGTTGCCAAGCTCTTACCGACTTCTTACCAAGTAAATGTCTCTGTGTGCAGAACGGTAACTGTTGGATCTGGCCAGAATAGACTCAGCTCCCGGTTCAGGAAGTGCTCAAAGCCCAAGAAAGCGATATTTGCTCGAGCGGCAGAGGGCAACCATCACCCAGTTTTCTTTTTAGACACTCCAGTTTGTCTTCGTGAACCTCATCAATACCTACCTCCAGTACCCCTGGTGGCGTGAAGAAACCCATGCCGCTGAGCTAAACCAAGTTGACAACCAAAGAACTCTTGCACCGCCTCAGAGAGATGTTCAAGATGTTCATGACTCTGGTAAGGACGAGGAGTTCATGGACAGTGTTGGCCGAGCACTTGGGGTTAGGTATGTTGCACCTACAAGGAAGCCAGCGTGGTGAACAGTGAGCTCCTCAGTAGGGTGACACATTACACCACCCCCTAGAGAACTAGAAATGTCAGGTAACCACCTTGAACATTTAAGTTTTCACCTGATAAGCTCCAGACAGTATACTGTCATTCTTGGTGACACATGGCTCGTTAAACACAACCCTCACAAAGACTAGTCCACTGGGATTATTCTGGGTTTTGAGTAATTTCTGTCTGTCTGAATTCTGCCCTGTCTCCTGTGTCATTTGATACCTCATTTCCTGAGTTCCCAGACCTATCTGGGGTGCCCCCTGATATCTGGATTTAAAAGAGGTCTTGAGCTACTCCTTTGCACCACACAGACCCCATGAATGTGCCATTTACTACAGCCTATACCAAACTAACTGCAAGCATCAGCTTTTTAATTTCTAACTATAGTTGTGCTGCTGCCCCTTTACATACCTGTATCTGTTATGGCTCCTCTTTTCAGTGGTCACCGTCTCCCCAACCTGTGGAGGCTTTCCAGATTCTCAAGCCTCGCTTTCCCTTAGCTTCCATCCTGATCCTCCCAGATCCCAAATGGCAATTTGCGGTTGAGACGGATGCTTCTGAGGATGGGGTAAGAGCAGTGTTTATCATGATCACGGAAGGCTTGTATCATGTGGACGCACCGAATCTACAGCAACTAGGAATAGATGTTCATTTCTGTTGGATACCAGCATTGGGAATAGGGGGAAATGAGGTTGCCGATTAAAAAGTCTAAAAGTGCATTAAACAGAAATGATAAGGACATTTTAGAAATTTGTTTGTAAGGTCAGACGCAAAATCACTAATTCATCATGAAATAAGGACATCTTAATCGGCAGGTTATCTGGAATAACGAGGGTAACGAGGGTAGAGATTAGGTCTGGGTTAAAATGATCGATTGTTTGAGTGATCTGAAATCAATTTCTTATTTTTATGTCATTTCACCATAAATGTGGTGATGTAAACATATATAAAATATTGGAGGGTTGCTTTTGCTTGTACAATTTACAGCATACGTTCTCTGAGTATCACTTTTGTATCCCAGCACCTAATTGATATCAAACCAAATTGGAAATGTAATCAGATCAGGACCTTGTGAATCGGAACTGAATCGATTTGGGAAATCAGTGGCGATACCCCGCCCTAGTAGAGATTGTCATACAATTCAAAAGCCTGTCTGAGTGAGAAGTAATAGAGGTAGCCTACATGTATGAAAAAAGATGCAGTTTTTTAGGTCAGGATTAGGACCATGCTACTTTATATATTATACATGATGAAAAAGACAGCGTCTGTTTAAATGTGAGACTTGTAACTGCGAGGAAACTGTTGAACACGTGCTGATAGGTTGTAGCGGGACAGCGACAAGTGTCGAAAAAGTAAAAAAATAAAAGATTTAAAATTTTTACCCAGAAAAACAAAAAGTTTCATGGTCGAAGACAACACAAGGGTTAAAGTGCTCATATTATGCTTTTTGGCTTTTTCCTTTTCCTTTATTGTCTTATATACCTTTTTTTTGTGCATGTTATAGGTTTACAAAGTGAAAAAGCCCAAAGTCCACCCCCAAAGGGACTTACCATCTCCAACAGAAAACACTGTTCACAAACTGCTCCAAACAGCTCTATTGTAGTCCAGCCTTTACTTCAGAGACAAACGTGGTCACTTTGGAACACACGTTATAATGCTCACCTAGCTGCTAGCATGGCACGCCCTCATACTCTGCTTCTGACTGGCTAGTAGTCCTTACCTAGGTACTGTCAGGGCACGCCCTCATACTCTGCTTCTGACTGGCTAGTAGTCCTTACCTAGGTACTGTCAGGGCACGCCCTCATACTCTGCTTCTGACTGGCTAGTAGTCCTTACCTAGGTACTGTCAGGACACGCCCTCATACTATGCTTCTGACTGGCTAGTAGTCCTTACCTAGGTACTGTCAGGGCACGCCCTCATACTCTGCTTCTGACTGGCTAGTAGTCCTTACCTAGGTACTGTCAGGGCACGCCCTCATACTCTGCTTCTGACTGGCTAGTAGTCCTTACCTAGGTACTGTCAGGGCACGCCCTCATACTCTGCTTCTGACTGGCTAGTAGTCCTTACCTAGGTACTGTCAGGGCACGCCTTCATACTCTACTTCTGACTGGCTAGTAGTCCTTACCTAGCTACTGAGCATGTGTGACTCCCAACAAAGATGAACAGAAGTGAGATGTCTCACTCTGTAGCTAAAACAGAGAGCTCAACACACAGGGTGAAAAGAGGAGCTGCAGCAATGTGCAGTACAACAAAGATATGGTGTTAATTAAACCATGTAACCCTATTCTGATATAACCTCTAAATACAGTTATGAACCTGATAATGAGCATAATATGAGCACTTTAAGTCATGATGTTACACACTCCGGTACAGTAGGTGGCGCCATGCACCGTGAACGTTGGTTTGTAGCCCGCCAATACAACTGAAGAAGAAGAAGAAGAAGAAGAAGAAGAAGAAGAAGAAGAAGAAGAAGAAGAAGAAGGTGATGATTATGATTTTTCCAAGGGTATTTTGACCATACATCCATGATTTTGACAGGCAAAAGTCCGTGACATATTGGATGTATAATACGCATGAGACGCACAGAAGAGAGACGCACTACTGAGAGAACCCAGCACCTCACGTCATCACGTCCAGTTACGTAGGGTAGTCGTCATCAGCTGTCAGTTCACTGCTAGAATGGCATCCTGTTTCCTCCACGGATGTATTATAAGAGGTTTCCTCTGTCCTGCTGCTCTCTAAAGATGAGACAGTTAGTTTGCTGTGTTCAGCAGCTGTTTTTACTAAGTAGCACCGTGTCGTGTGTGTGGCGGACATAGAGTGCTGTCAGCATGCTGCTGTCCCAGCTGCCAGAAGACGTTCTCTATCATATCTTGTCTTATTTGGACTACACATCTCTCAGTCGCCTCTCTCAAGTTTGTAAAACTATTTACCACTTTGTAAACCGGGACGCTGTGTGGAGGAAGATTGCCAAAGAGTTTTTAAACACTGGAATCACTCGGAATGGGACGGACATGTAAGAAACCAGTCGCACACTGATGACAGAGCTGATGTTTACGTTCTGCGCAGTTTACCTTCCTGTGTTAGGCAGGGCGCACATGACCGCAAAGCAGCAAGGGTTTTTACAAGAGTGTGCTAAAACCTCCCTGAATTTTGGCTGCAGGCAGTCTGAATATGTTGTACACACAGTGCACAGTATCTGTACCTCATTTTACTTTACGTTACTTCATATAGACCAGATTTCATAAGATGTATCTGAGACAGAAATCTCACAGACCGAATATCTCTAGACTTCAGATTGTAACTCTCTAAAAAATGCTGCCATGGATGTGTAATTTTTAATGTAATACTTACTTATAAAACTTGAATGAATTCGTCATTTAAAAGCAGTGTTCTAGTATGTCCTCTACTATAAAACAGATGTGATCCACAGTGGTGAAAGCGTAGAAACTGTCATTGCAGATATCCTTCCATCCCACTGAAGGAAAGAGTAAAGGCAGCTCAAAACTGGTATGATGGGGTCTGCAAAAGGGCAATTCCTCTCAAATGGAAAACAAAGTGAGTATTACAAATATACCAATATACTTGACACACAAATATGAGATTGATATCTATCTTCTTAACTGTGTCCTAAAATGTTACACTATTCCTCTGACAAACATAATGTATTCATTATCTTGAACTGGATTCTATCATGGTGACTTTTCATTCATGTTAGCTTTACTCTCATGATTTCACTAACATCACTTACATATCTCCAAAGATCCTCTATACTATGCTATACTATAGTGAAGATACCAATGGTATAAAACCAAGGGGGTAAGGGTCTGTCAACAACCCGTAGATCCTATGGCGCCATTTTGATGCTAACAAGCACTCACCCGCCGTTAGCATCCCATTGACTGCCATTCATTCTGACGTCACTTTGACAGAGAATAACTTTACATCTGAAGCATTTAAAGACTCTATTTGTCCATTGTTTATTTCTAAAGAAACACGACAATGTATAAAAGGCTCCATTACCTTGTACCTCACGTTATGGCTCCGTAGCAGATGTTTTTGTAAAAATAGGCTAACGAGTGTGTCATAACCACGGGACTTACTGTCGCATTGTAGAGGGATTACCGTATAGTACAGGAGAAGCTCTCAGGCAGTTTGGACTTCCATTAGCTGTTTAAGTGTAATTACTAATGTTAACTATCATTTTAGTGATCAATAATGAGCCTGTGTCTATGTTATCTCCTTACATATACCTACGCTCTCCGTCTCTGCTAGATTGGGAATGATTGAGATTTCTCTTGGCACAGCTACCAGAAGACTTCCAACTTTCAGACAGGTTGCTCACGTCACATTTACTTCGTCTCTCTCAGTTGGAGGCTGCTCAGTAACGCTCAGCCATCACCGGAAAAGTGTTTCTAATGGCCTTCACTGGTCTCCGTCCAGAGACACGGGACCTGGTGGTCCATTTTATATACTGTCTCTGTTTATACTATGTATAAAACGGTACACACGTCCTGTCTCCTAACGGGCCGTGACCTCGTCTGAATATGTAGTGAACGTTGTGTGGATGGATGAAAAGTTATATTTTTTATAATTTATTACTATTTTATTTTTTGCTACCGTTAGATATTTACACAGCTAAAAGGACATATTTAGCATCACAGAGATTAGTTTTGTTAGGGCGTTCGCGAACGTTAGCTGACGTTAGCTTCTCTGTGTTGCCAGATCTCGCGAGGGTTTGGTCCTGAGACAGAAACAGGTCTCAAACAAAGTTAATTTTCTCCTGATGCGTCCGTCTGAAAAATGCCATTTTGGTGTCAGAATGTTCTGGAGATATGTGGCTTGTTGAAAAATGGCTCCAACATTTATTTTGGTGACTATGGGGCGAAAGAATCGCTCATAATCTGTGTTCACGTTAACTTCTCCTGTTGGAATCAACACACTCAGGACCTGCCGCTAGTCTCCTAAAGAGGCGGGGCAGTGGCGGAGCCCATGTTACACAGATACAGGAAACCACTCCGAGTTGGGGCGTCTCAGTTCTAAACCGTCTCTGATATCTCCTATAAATCACGAATAGATACCCGAAGTCACGCCCTTCTACGTCCGGTCCATGGGACCTATCTTTCGAAAAAAAATATGAACGGTAGTGAACGGGGAGAGGCAAATTATTTTTTGCTCCCGTTTGAATTGAGCCATGGATTACAAATATGATGTTCATCAATTTAAAAGATAATTTTTCAACTGAAGAATGTCTCAGTTAGCCGTAAGTTTGTCGTATGACCACTTAGTTTAGTGTGAAACCGCTCAGTGAACTACATCTCTCGTCTCAGTGAACTACATCTCTCGTCTCAGTGAACTACATCTCTCGTCTCAGTGAACTACATCTCTCGTCTCGCGCAATTTACGTCACCTAGCTTGATGCTCAACTTGCTCGCTAGCTAGCTAGCTTAGCTCTGTTCCACAACACATGTAACGTTATCTTACCTGATGTGTTTTATCCGGTGAAAGGTTACATCCCCGGTACGATACACACAGACATCGTAGCTTCAGCGAGACGTCATCCATGCGACTTTGAAGGGTGTAGTCTTTCTAATTACGTATTTTCACAGTCTTATACTTCAACAGTTGAACAATAAACTGAGACTTTCTTGACTTTCTTGAAATTATCTATTAAATTGTTGAACATCATATGTGTAATCCACGGCTCAATTCAAACGGGATCAAAAAATATTGTGTCTTTCCCCCCTTCACTACCGTTTTTTTTTTTTTTTGAGTCAAGGTCCCATTGCGGTCCACCGGAAGGGGAGGGACTTCGCCTCTCTATAGAGAGAGAACGAATCACGTCACACTGTTGCTACAAAGCTAATGAAGACTATCAGCTCCACACAGCTCTCTCTGGATTTCTCAGTGTGACTATGTTCAGAAGACTGTGGCGTCCGGCGACTTTCCCGCACAGAAACTCCAGTGAAGATAATGACCTCTTCTGAAGAGTCCATCATGTTTTTTTACTCCTCCGTGTCCTCCTTGGCTACTAGCAACTGCGGGGGGCTTGTATCATGTGGACGCGGTGACAGTTTTGTTGTCATTACTTAGAATTCCTCATGGGGGCAACACAAACTACACACTATAGCTTTAAGCATTTCAAAGGATTATTTTAGCAACCTATGTCTACCAGAGAGATCATGTTAGCTGTTAGTACGCTAATGTTAGCTATGTGTTAGCAAGCCAAGGTACTTGCAAACATAATACTATAGCTTTCTGACTTCTCCACATGCCACTATAACACAAGTTGCATACTGTCAAAATGTTTTAGCTGAACTTACAGATATATAGTTAGCCTAAAACTGTCATTTGGATATTCGTTCTGGCAACTAATTGCTTGCTGCACACTAACGTTGGGCATATCGTAGGCTTAGTGTCAGGATCCCACAGGCTTCCCATTCTTCCTGCTGATTTCCTCACATCTGTATTCACTTTTGTCTTCATAAAAGCTCAGTTTTTCAGTTTGAAAGCTTATAAAAAACTTAGTTTTGGGTTCTTTACCCTGTTAGTAGTGCATCCCACCACACAGCAGCTTTTAGGCATTTTTGTTGTTGTTGTTTGCTAGCTTACGGAATTGTCTAGGAGGCACCTTTACGCAATACAAGCCAATGGAGAGCGGAGATTTGTTTTCCCCTCCGATGGGGGTGGAGGGACTTAAATGTGCTCTGTCTCTATGTTGTCTTCAGACTGTTGCCATGGTTGCAGCTGGATGGGGACACACTGTTTCTATCTCAGGCTGCTGATATTGGAGCGCACCATCTGCGCCAAGACTCCGGGAAGCTCCAGCGTAACCCATTTGAAATCTACTCGGGCCACAAGGGTGATGTCTGTCGCTTTGTTGTGACGGACTCTCACCTGGTCAGTGGTGGAAGGTACCTCATGCTCTTTATTTTTCGCGGTGACTTTATTTGACATAGGCAACGTGGAATAGCCATTTTGTTACCGTCAGGTAATAAAGTAACAATTAGCATCTTCTGTAGAGATTTAAATAAAGATTTTACACTTTCTGTTTTTAACACGTGTACACAGGTATCTGTTTATTGGGGAAATCATGTGGCACACGACAAGTATGTGCAGCAACAACAATTAGTTTGGTGTAAACAGAAGATCAGGGTAAATTGTAGCGCTGCAAAGATGAATCGATTAACCAATTCGTTGTCAACTATTAAATTGATCGGCAACTATTTTGATAATCGATTAAGCCGTTTGATTCCAGCTTCTTAAATGTGAAATTTGAGGAGGTCGTCTTGGGCTTTGGGAAACACTGATAGACATTTGTCACCGTTTTCTGACATTTTATAGCCCAAACAACTAATCAATTAATCGAGAAAATAATCTACAGATTAATGGAGAGTGAAAATAATGGTTAGTTGCAGCCCAACTGAAATGAACTCCTCTTTGTCTGTGTCAGCGATGGCAGGATCCTGGTTCACAGCAGGAGGGGGGACATGTTGGTCGAGTTATCAGGTCATAACCAGGAAGTCAACTGCCTGGACTCTAAAGATGGACTCGTCATCAGTGGATCCAGAGACCGAACTGCCCGGGTCAGAACACCCTTTACAATTTACATTGATTATTGTGACGCACAGTGCCGTGATGCTTACAATCCACATTTTCTTTCACAAAGAGGGAGACTGAAGTGGGGATTATCGGCCCCGGCCGATTATCAGGCCGTTTTTTGGCAGTTGGCAGATTATCTGTATCAGCGTTTTATTTGCCTGATAACCAATAAAGTTATTGAATTAAAAAGTGTGCTTCTTCGGCTCGGCTACAGCTCTGTGTCTGTCCCTCTGCTTCAGGTTCACTCACCACTGAGTCTGACTCCCCCCCCCCCACAACACTATCTGACTCTCTGTTACTGGGGATTATGTTCAAAGTTTCTATTTCATTAAATAGTTGCTTAAAGCGTTTAAACAAAGTTTTGTGTTGGAGTATGTAACATTCCAAAATCTTAGTTTTGATTTCAAGATTTATATTTTCACTGTAAATACATATCGTATCCAAATATCGGTTTTATTAACTAATAATAATCTGTATTTGGCCTTAAAAAACCAGTGTCGGTCGGTCCCTAGACTGAAGGGCATTAGCCTTTGAAACATTTACTTAAGAACAAGAAAATTATTAACATTTCACTTCAGATTTTCATTTTATTTTGGATAATTCAGCAGTATATATCATGTGCATAACATAGTATGCCAACATTGGCAACCTGTCAACCCCCCCCTCTAAGGATAAGCGGTTACAGATGATGGAAGGATAGATGGATAGCATAGTATATCTGTTTATGCATACATTATTAAATGTACTCACTGGGGACTTTTGTGTCTCTAGATTTGGACTTTGACTTCCGGCTGCCCCAGAGACACCATCCCCATGTATGACAGAGTGTGGTCTGTTGCTATTAGTCCTACATTGAGGTAAGCATTTGCTCAGAATTACTCACAAAAGTATAGTTAACAGGAGCCACAGAGAGGTGGCTGTTAGGGAAATGTCAGTGGAGGTGGTACGATATGGAGAAAGTCAAATATCACAATATTTTTTGAAGAAAATACCTCGATAACGATATTGTGGGGTTGACAATTGGTGCTTTCACAAAATATTTACACAATGAGATTTGTGATAAATAATCGTCATTAATGTGGATATAATGCCAAAGTGGGTCATATTACGATATCCAAAATCTAAGACGATATCTAGTCTCAAATCACAATATCGATATAATATCGATACATTGCCCAGCCCTACTCCGAAGAGGAGCGGAAAGAGAATCCCTCATTGATGTTATTGACATAGACTACCGACAGTAAACATGACCCCAGCTCATAGTCCAGCACGTCATTATCTAACCATACGGACCTTATTGGGTTAAACGCGTGTCCAGATGGTGATTATCACACAAACTTGTGGCTGATTTTGGGCTGTATCAAAGTCTTGAATAATGTTTGTGGTGGAGCTAACCTCTGTGGCTGGGCAAACACACATCTCCTGCGGAATACTGACTGTACTGTTTGCTCCTACTTTTACCAAATTGTACAAACTCAGATTGTTGCATCATGCTGCTGTGATCATAGTCTGTAAAAAATAATTGATATAGCATCGGTGAAGTCACCCAGTGGTTTTTGGGCTGCTGTTTGGAAGCCAGCAGCTGGCTGAATTTTACTGGTGGGTAGTCTCGCATTGCCAGACCTTCCTCCACAGCGCTGTAGAGGAGGGTCTGGCTAGTCCACACAGCATTCCAGGATGGGAAAGAAACGGGCTCTGGTTTATTGGCATTTCTTTAAGCCAATCACAATCGTCATTGGTCGCTAAGCGCTGCAAAATAGCCTGAAACATGTACGTTCAAAAGTAGTTTTAGTCTAGCTAGCAGTCTGGATTTGGGCTGAATCGCGATGTGCGCATGCAGTAGTCACATCGCAGGACGTGCGATTTTGGCGCTCACTTTTTTGCTGCTTGATAGAAAAATAAACTTTCACCGTTGTCCTTTTACATGATCGTTACCAGGCAGAGAAAGACAGTTAGCCATGTGGGCAACGTGTGTGTGTAAAGTAACGACAGGGTTTGTTATGGGCTCTCCCGTGTGTATTAAAGTCCCGTAAGCTGCCGCTGAGTGCACATTGGTGCACATGCTTTTCCATGGGTAGTGAAGCTGCAAAGACGAACTAAATCACCTGATTAATGCGACGTTATCACGACGTCTCCCGGCCATTTTTCACCGCAGAAAGCTGCTACCAGCCAGGCTAAAGCTAATATAGTTAGCCTTAAGAAACAAGGCGTCTGTCCCAACTAATGTTACGGTTCGGAGCCGCGAAGCTGGAAACGTAACGCTAATCTATAACAGCAGTCTGTGTCTGATATAACGTAATTTACACTGATTTAAGCGTTCTTGGATACACAGTTTGTTGCTAGTGTGTGACATCCAGGCTCTGCATGCACACAGAACCACCAATCACAATCAATGTTGATCAATTTATCAAACGAACAAGCTGGCCCCGCTAGTCGACCACAACCTGGAATTTAGAGGAAGCAACGTGCATGCATTATTACTATCATTCACTTTAGCCTGGATTGATAGTATTATATGAATACAATGGTGTCATGTCAGTCAACCGGTGTATTTAACTACCTAATGTCCCTCTCCAAAATCTCTTCAGAGGAGTAGACACATTTTTAGTTTCTATGTAGATGCACTCCCCTACAAAATCACCGCAGTAGTTGAGAATGATTTATTATTTCCAAATAGAGCTTTTTATGTCATATCGCATATATATCACAGGAAAAAAAATATCGCAATGTCAGTATTTCCAATATTGTGGAGGCCTAGCCTGGATTTACCCTTCAGAGATCTGAGGAGCAGTTAGCCATAGTCCTCGACCGGAGTCTAAAATGCCAACATAAAGAAAGCGGAAGGTAACTACATACAGACGAAAAGAAGGACATGCGGCAGAGTTTCCGGCCGCAACGGAGCAATCCCAGAAGTGGAAGGTCGTGGATATAGACTAGCTGGCGGGTAAATGCGAACCTCCGGCTACTGGTGCCGTTCCTCAGCATGTATGGCAGTACACAGAACTGGCTGAAAATCGCCAGACTTTCTCTTGAGTTAACAGCTAACGCTAGTGCTAGCTAGCTAACTTGGTTGGTAGAATGTTGAACAAGACATTTCTAGGTCGACCAAGGTTTTCAAAGTGTTTAAGTCAAAGTTTAGGATGAAAACATGGACATAACCCAGAAACGTTCAGAGCTATTTTAATGTAGACAGTGTAATGGTTAAGCATTGCTAAGCTAGTTTGGCTATCAGCAGACCAAGCTCAATCTTTTCAGATTGAACATTAGTTTGGGGAGTCTGCTCTGTCTTTTCTACTGCACAAGAGGCGTGATCAACGGGCATAGCTCAAATGACTCTGTACGCAATCGGATAGTCCTTCAACCAATCAGACCAACCGAAAAAGAAAACATGAAAGTGAGTGGTATTTACACCCACTCGAGCGATTTGTTTGCTAAACTAAAGAAGCCATTGAGCATCGTCGAGAGGTTAAAAAGGAATTGGATTGACGTCATCGTGTTAAACCCGCCAATAGCGCGCCAGGTGGATAAGCCAGTTTGTGATTGGTCCCCGCAGATTTCTAACGGAAGCAGGATAGAAAAATGTACAGGTTTCCAGCCTGAGCTTCAAGGCGAAATCAAATTGCCGGCAGATCGGGCTGGGTTTACCCAGTCTATTGCTAAGCCTCTGTCTTGTCCAAATCAGAGCAATAGAATACACATTTATAGAAAATAGTAAAGGTTCCCAGCGCAGTGTCAGCATGTAACCAGTGTGAGATATTAAAAGGTACTGACTGAAATTGGCTTGAGAGAGCAGAACCAAATTCTTTGTGGTGTGGTTTAGAGGTGCCTTTGATTTCTCAGCCATGTTTACACCCCACCCAGACACTCAATAACACACTTGACACACACACACCATTGATTGCATGCAGGCAGACAGATGCAGAGCGCTGCAACGGTACCCTGACTTCACCACCAGCAGTGAGGCGGTTGATTGCCCATCTGGCTGCATCACAGGTCACACTAAATAATTGACTGCTCTGTACAGAGCTTCAGGATTCATTTAAAACAAAGTACAGTAGTTCATGTTAGCTCCTGAGAGCAGTTTCTGCAGAGCAGGACACTGCCTTTGTTATATATTTCTTTTTTTTTTTTTTTGTAGCAGGGACTGCCTGGTTGACTAAATAAAGTAAACCGGCTGTTGTCATGAACCATTCGTACATATAGCTACGATAAGTAATGCGCTGTAATTCCTATGTATTGAACATATTTTTTGCCGTATGCAGCACATTGACTCCTACTATATAAAAACACTGTGGACAGTTTAGGGAGCAGGTCAGGGTGGATGGGTGGGTCATAAAACCCAGCGCTTTGGAGTTTGCTTCCTGGGGAAAACAAAAGACTTTCACCCAGGAAACGCGTGTTTGTGACTTGGGTGTGTCTTAATCCAAACCACGATCTTTATCCTAAACTTAACTATTCGTTTTGGTGCCTAAACTTAACTGTCTTCACCGCACAACGTTAATTTCCCACGGCCCCTGAAAGGACCGCCATCTCACGGTGCCCTGTAGCCGGCTACCAGGAACCTTTTGTCTAGCAACGGCCGCTGATACGACCAACAGCTGACGGAGCTCTGTAGCTGGCTTCACGTGACCAGCCTCCGGTCGCCTAATTTCGTAGGATATCACACAAATTGGTGTGAATAAATTCCCGTACGATATCGTACGAACCCGTTCATGAGAATGCGTTGAAGTAAATCACAACTTTGGGTGATCTACCTGTCTGGAGAAGCAGGTTGCTCTTTTACTCTTATCATTATCTGCTTTATACTGCTACAGTACTTTGAAACCAACACATTCCCTCCCTCTTAAACAGCTGTGTTCTTATGGGGTTAAAACATGTTCAACATAACTCAGGTGTCAGGAACCTACTTTTGCAGCAAGTACCTATGTTGTCTCTTGGGTCCTAACAAACCTAATCTTTGGCATACCTGCTCATGTCAACAAAATGACTTTCTGTGTTACTCTCTGTCACCGCTCTCTGTTCTTCAGCAGATCATTTCCACTATTGTTTAGAGTTGTTTTGCCAACATTTTATGTGTTTTAGAGGCATATTAAAAATACTTTGTTATTATGAAAACATGGTCTGAAAATATGAGCATAGGTTTTTTAACAACTCAACCATAGAACTTTGAATTGGGTGCTTTTGCAAAAAACCCAGATTACATTCAATGACGTTTTATAAAATCCAATGTGAACACTTAAAAAAATTATGTTATTAATATGTGTGCATGTCACCTAATGTATGCCACCTAATGTTTGGTTAAGGTTAGGGAAAGATGGTGGTTATGGAAAATTAAAGGTGAAATATGTAATATATTTACTGTATTAAATCCAAAAATGACCACAATATATCATCAGATATTAAGGAAACATTGTAAGTTGAAATACTATCTTTTCTGACAACAATGCTAATGCCAGTATTTTCTCCTTTGAAATTTCCGTTCCTTGACGGAATGTCTGTCTGTGTTTTGGCCTCTGTGTTGGTATCAACTGGCTTAATGCCTTAATTAAAAACATTAGGAAAAATCCAACCTTTAAGGACACCAATTTTTCTTTGTGAATGAATAATATATCGTAAATAAATAAATGTTCTTTCTTAAAATACAGGGGGCATAAGTCAGTACACCCCTATGTTAAATTCCCATAGAGGCAGGCAGACTTTTATTTTGAAAGGCCAGTTATTTCATGGATCCAGGATACTATGCATCCTGATAAAGTTCCCTTGGCCTTTGGAATTAAAATAGCCCCCCCCCACATCATCACATACCCTTCACCATACCTAGAGATTGGCATGGGGTACTTTCCATAAAATCATCTCTCAATGCAAATCAAACCAGCTATTAGGCTAACTGAAAGAACCCCATGCCAATCTCTAGGTATGGTGAAGGGTATGTGATGATGTGGGGGGGGGGCTATTTTAATTCCAAAGGCCAAGGGAACTTTATCAGGATCATAGTATCCTGGATCCATGAAATAACTGGCCTTTCAAAATAAAAATCTGCCTGCCTCTATGGGAATTTAACATAGGGGTGTACTGACTTATGCTCCCTGTATTTTAAGGAAGAAAATTTATTTATTTACAATTTATTATTCATTCATAAAGAATCATTGGTGTCCTTAAAGGTTGGATTTTTCCTCATTTTTTTAATTAAGGCATTAAGATCAATTTCCAAAAGATGATTTTTTTTTTAATACATTTTATGTCATTTCAACATTCGTGTACTCCCATTTAATTATATAGAGTACTCGAGTTGGTCGCAAAAACAATTGAGACACAGCCAGAGGCAGATCCCGACTGGTCCTGGCTAACGCTGCCATGCTAACACGCGATAACGGCTAACGTTTCTGAAGGACCAGTCAAGCGGGCCACGGCTGTTTACAACCACCTTGACAGACCTATGACAGAAACCGCAAGCTTGACTTCCTTATAAGAAACATGTAATTTAACTTTGGCAAAACAACCGTGTAGCCTGTTCAGCGGCCGTAGCCGACTAACGGTGAGTCATTTCAGTCAGTCAGTGGTAGAGGACGGCTAGGTAGTGGTATGTTTAGTGGTTCTTGCCCTAATTTTAAGCCGAGAAAGTGTGTCTGTCAGTCGGGTACAGAGCTTTGCGTGAGCACGGGCTTTTATGACTGTCAACATAGCCAGCGTTTTACGTCAGCTACTCCGCTGTGCTGTGGAGTAATGTCTGGTTTTGTCAGACTAGCATCTAGCAACATTGTTGGATGCTGTGTTTGCAACCTGGCAACCTCCGTGAACTTTGAGTCTGTTGAGGAGGGGCCGGGAAGACGACTCTCTCCAGTAGTTTGAATTTGGACTGCAGTAACTATTTTAAACGCTAGCTGTTAGTATTACATATTGACATATTGCACCTTTTAAAGTAACTAAAACACTCCTTTGCATTGCAGAGTCATCCAATATGGACAGAATTTCTACAGTTCTGGGCTGTGGAGCAGGTCTAACCCTAAACAGCATTTAGTACAAAACCCTTAATATATTAATGACTTCTAACCCTGAATCTGATGTAATAGTCCAGCTTGGTCCTTAAGCCCTTTAAATAAGTGAGGAGCAGATAACATGTCCTCCTTTTCAGTCTAAAATTATAACCTTTGCACACACGGTAATAAGATATCCAGTATATCAACACACAAGCTTGGTGGCCTTGTCTGTCTGACCCAGGCCATGCAGCGTCTCTCAGATCTGAGAGGAACAGGCAGATTATCCACATCATTAATTCTCCAATTTGCTGGCTGAAATAGCAGACCATGCCTCAGGCCTCCGCCCCCTCATAATGGAAACTATCACTCACTGACCAACGGCCTGGTTAATTAAAAATCTTCTGGAAAACAGGTGTCAACTCACTGATAAACTTCTGCCCCACACACCAAGTTACCCCTCCTGGTTTTCACCCCAGCTGTTTAAGCACAAGCCTAGCTAAAAGTCACAAAACCATCCCAAATCAAACAGTTGAGAAAGTGCTGTATAGCCAGGGGTGAAAGCCCCCACCCAATGGGCTTCAACAGACGAGGTCTGAAGTAAACAGTTGTATTTCATACCTGTCTTATTCATTTATATTCTGTTTTAACTGTTCTTTAAAGTCCCCCTCCACTCAATAATGTGTGTTTTATGTTTATGTTCCCTAAAATGTCTGACCTTGCTATACTGACTTGTAGCCATGCTAAGTTTGTCACTAGAGAGGTGTTTTCACATCTTTGTGCTGAAGTGGGAGATGTCTCTAGCCTGGGAAAACCCTGACGAACTTCCGGCAAATTTGAGAAGTCAGTCTGGCCAGTTCAAGCCCATTTCCAATTTTTCCAAATCGAGGCACCGATCACAACCGTTGAGGCGGCCTTTACACGATGACGATAGCGCAGCGACGGCAAGCAGCTTTTTGTTTACATTCAACATGACGGCCACCGAGGCGCAGCAACCCGTTGATGCCACTGTCGCTGTTACGTCACCCGGATCGTTGGTCTGATTGGTTGAAGGACTATCCAATTGCGCCCAGAGGCATTTGAGCAGCGTCCGTTGGTGACGCCCCTTTGGGAATGGGCTGTGAATGAACCTTCCCCAGACCCACTCTCAGTTACAACTGAGAGTGGGTCTGGTGTCAACCAGGCTAAGATGTCTCTGCACCTTCCTAAAATTGACCTCACCAGACTGTCCGACGGCTGATAATCGGGTTGGTGTGTCAGGGCCTTTAAACAGAATCAGGCGTACGTGCGGCCGTATAATTCTGACGAAAAAAAATGCATATGCCCATTTCTGTTTTTGAGTCTACACAGAGTTGTATGCATCTGGCCCCTGGAATCAAAGTAAGCAGTTTGGAGATGTGGATTAGAACTACTTTAATAAAAAAATTAAAAAAAGTTTGAGTTTTTGAGTTTGATGTGAACATGGCTTGAAGGCAAGCGCTCTCAGAAGATCAATCATTTGTATAGATCAATAATTATTGATTCATTTAAAAGTGTAAAAAAGGTTACAACCATTTCCAAGACTTTAGATATTCATCCATCCACATTTAGACAGGTTGTCTGCAAATTTAGGCAACTGAGAACTGTTACAAATCTCCCTAGAAGTAGCCGCAAGGGCACTTCAAAGAATGCTATACGAGGTAAAAAAAAAAGAACCCTCGGTCCACAGAAGGCCTAAAGGAATCATTGGAACAGGTTAACATCTCTGTTCATGAGTCCACCATACGTATAGCTTGATAGTGTCTATCGCAGGACACCACAGAGGAAGCCATTGCTCTCCAAAAAAAGATTGCTGCACGCCTGAAGCATCTGGACACTCTACAACACTACTGGGTGAATGTTTTGCGGACTAAGGTGGAGTTGTTTGCTTTGAAATAGAGATAGGAGTGTAGAAATGCTGTGGACAGACCTCAAACGAGCCATTCACAGCAGAACATTTTTGTAAGGAGGGTTAGGGTTAGAGCGGTGTGCAGGTCTGCAGCTACCAGAAGCGTTTGCTTGAGGTTCAACAGATCAAATCCAAGGATTCACTTACCTTTTCAACAAGCACTGTGCATGTGTATTGGGTGTGTTCAATAAATACATGGTTTCTGTTTTATTAGCTTAAAGGAGACCTATAATGCTTTTCCTGTCATATCTATAATGTTACAATGTCGGATGTTCGTATTAAACGTGGCCGAAGCGTCAAATAATGACATAAACGAACGTAAAAGAAATCCCTGAGCCAAAACCTCAGATTTCACGCTGTCCTAAACGCTATGGTTTCAACAGTTTTTTTTTCTTCTATTCTCGGCTTGGTATGATGTCATACCACGCTGGTTTGCGGGGCTTAAAGAGACAGGCACTCCAACGGAGCGTCTCAGACAGAGGGTGAATACAGGGGCAGCAGCCATGGGCAGTATGAAAAAAAAGGAAGTGTTTTTGGAACATTAAATAATTTAAACATGTTCTAGTAGAAACACAAAATACAAGTATGAACTTGAAAATTAGCATTATAGGTCTCCTTTAAGCCTATTGTGTTTGTCTATACCTGTAATTTTATGACCAATTAAAGCAGAAAACCAGGTAATTCAACAGGGTTCACTCTCTTTTTCTTGGCACTGTATATACACTATCATAAAACATTCAAACAAAAGGGGTATGAACAACATGATCACCATGTACATAGTTTTTTTTCAAGATGCAAACTTACTCTGTGTACTTGTGCTTACTAACGACGTGTACTGTTCTTGTAGTGCCCCTACAGCAACATAATGCACAGGCAGAACCGCAGTATACACACCCAAAGTGGCATTATACATGACTATAGCATTATGCCAACCCTATTGCCAGTCAGAACGTTTATACTAGCCGATTCTGCAAAACCCCAGAATGCATTCAGTGCAGTGGTTTTTACATGATTTAGTTCTACAATATCCATCCATGACTACTACTGGACTGTTACTGTACTCATGATTGGGTGACTAAAAGACTTGGTTAAGGTTAGGGAAAGAGTAGTCTGTATCCACGACGTTTCACTTCCGGGATTGCTCCGTTGCAGACGAAAATTCCGCCGGATTTTACTCATTTTGGCCATCATTTTGGCATATCCGTTGCCTTGGTTTTTTCTTTGTGTTGGCATTTTAAACTCTGGTGAATTTGTGAGGACTATGGTTAACTGCTCCTCAGATCTCTGCAGGGTAAATCCAGACAGCTAGCTAGACTATCTGTCCAATCTGAGTTTTCTGTTGCACGACTAAAACAACTTCTGAACGTACACGTTCCACCAAAACAAGTTCCTTCCTGAGACTATTTAGCAGAGGCGCTGTTGCTCCATACGGTGCTTAGCGCCACCCAAGACGATTGTGATTGGTTTAAAGAAATACCAATAAACCAGAGCATGTTTTTCTCCCATCCCAGAATGCTGTGTGAACTAGCCAGACCCTCCTCCACAGCGCCGTGGAGGAAGGTCTGGCTATGCGAGACTAGGGTATGAGTGCTGGACACCCTTTAACCCTTTGAACTCTGCAATAGAAATAGTCCGCCAGTGCCTACATTGAAATCTTTGCTTAATGTGATGTGCTCCATGAGTATATTCAAATACTTTATATCCCTAAAATCAGCACAACATAAGCTAAAAGATTATGTAAGTCAATAAACCATTATAAAAATAATAATACTTTTTTAATTGTCATAAATAAAAAATCTGACGTGTTTTAATCAAATTTTACTAAATAAACACACAAAACATATTGATCCAGAAGATCTTTAAATGTAGAAACATGAACAAAATGTGTATTAACACTCCACAACTTATTTGAACTATGTAATTTTTGTTGTTTGTGAGATATGCTCATTTTAATGAGCAGAGTGTAATGGCGTTTTAATAGTTTCATGTGCGATGGATGGATGGATGGATGGATGGATGGATGGATGGATGGATGGATGGATGGATGGATGGATGGATGGATGGATGGATGGATGGATGGATGGATGGATGGATGGATGGATGGACGGACGGACGGATGGATGGATGGACGGACGGATGGATGGATGGATGGACGGACGGACGGATGGATGGACGGACGGATCGGACGGACGGACGGACGGACGGATGGACGGACGGATGGATGGATGGATGGATGGATGGATGGATGGATGGATGGATGGATGGATGGATGGATGGATGGATGGATGGATGGATGGATGGATGGATGGATGGATGGATGGATGGATGGATGGATGGAGCAAGTTACAGAAAATACAGGAAATATACTAGAAATAAATAAGATAACATAAAAAAAATATATATATATTTTATAATATACTTATAGGGATGAAAAAAAATGTATATACAAGTGTAGACTAAAATTTACATACAAAATAAAATATGTATAATATTTAATATGAAGTAACCAGTGTGCAAGTACAATAATGCCATGTTGGGGAGATTGTTTGGGAAATTGTTATTTAATTATCTTATGTTATTTTCTAAAATGCTGTTTTTCAACATCTGCTGAATATAGATGTAGTGTTGACTGTTGAACCCTGGTCTCCAGCAGCCTACGTGGTTTCCATTAAGGAGGCTGATTGTCTAAGCAGATGTACGGCTTGAGGCAGGTGTCGTAATTCACTCTGTCTTAACAGTTTGTGGCATTTGTTTGTGCCATGTGCCACTTTGACAGCTTTTGTTGGATGTTTAAAGGCTAGTTCAGAGGGAATGAGGTGAATGATGGCTGCCTCCACAGCATGCCTTCCCTGTGTTAGAAATGTCACTGTCCCTGCTTCACACTCATCCTTTCCTTTTGATCACTTACAGGGGCTGAATATTCCACAGAAACAGCATTATTCCAAATGCCTCCTATTCAGTCTAAGTTTAACCAAGCAAGTTATAGCCCTCTATATGTGTGCTGAAATTCCCCCCCAAAAAAGTGTAATTAAGTAAAAACAATGATTAAAAAAAGAGCCATATCAAAATCATAAGGTTCCCTTGTATTGTATAATCGCTGTATATATTGTATACGCCCTCCAATACTCACAATTTGCACCACTGTACATACTGTATAGTTATTTATTCTATATTACCATATAGCCTGTTTATAGCCTGTACATACCTGTAGTAATAGACACTCATATAGACACATATCTATACACTTATATATCATTCATACATTGCACTCTGTATATACTGTAGCATATGTTATATAATCATAATGTAGCACACGTTATTTAATATATAATTTAATTACAGCTTAAAGCACTTCTGGTTAGACACTAACTACATTAGTTGCTATGTACTTGAATGTGAATCTAAAATATATTTTTTGTATAACCAATCTTGAGCAGATCAGTGGTTCCATTAGCTGCTTGTGCTGAACCAGCAAGATACACTGCTCTTCTTAATTTGGGCTTCAGGGCTCCTTGTCTGCCCTTAGTACTTTGTGATATGCCGGCTATGTTTTAAAAGAATGGTTGTATTCAAAAGTGACTAAAATGAATTGGCACTGTCCCTGCTCGTTCTACCTGTACAGTGTGAGCTGCAGGCATCAATTGTCAAATAACGTTGATTACCCGCAGTATACTGTCAAGCAACTGGAGAGAAATCAATTTGTTTAGAATAGGATCTATAGACTTAACACTACTCCACACACACACACACACACACACACACACACACACACACACACACACACACACACCAAGTTTTGATTTAAATACGAATAGGGCATTGACTGATTATCTGATATATATATATATATATATATATCACAATATGGCAACTATATGATCAATCACACATTAAATATTTACATTGATGTACACAGCAATAGACTGTTTTAATGTACTGCAATATATGAGATAATCTTTTTCAAAGCATGGCTGGAATCAATCATCTCTCTCACACACACACACACACACACACACACACACACACACACACACACACACACCTCTCAGCCCACCTCTGTTTCCATCCCTGTGTTTCTCTTGTTCCACTGGATATCATCTCAAGGTCTGTTAGTGAAGATTATTGCAACTGCAGTGAAATGCCAAGGCTAGTGCAGCACCGTCGCCCCCGTCATACAGCTTCGGAAAAGATATCGATCTCAACAGTGGCCCTGGACCGTGGCTTTTTTTAGGTTGCAGGGGTCCGATACGTTTTTCTTCCACTGGTATCTGAGTTTGAGTGAGTCTGTGTGTTTGTCCCTGTGTGGGTAAATCTCTACTGTACATGGTTTTTAGTGGTTCCCTTGACCGTGTGTTGAGAGACTCTGACCATTTCAGAAAACACGACAAGTAATAATTTGATGTATAATTCTGATATCATTTAACTTTATACAGTCAATATATACTTTGCATCAAAAATACTTAGCCTCAGTCCAATTGTGTAACTTTTAGTTGTTTTTTTTTATAAAATCAACAAATTATTCTTCATATATTTTTTTTTTTAGTTTGCCAAAATGGAAATAGCTGAAATAGTTAGTGTGCCACGTCTTGATCAGTATGTAGAAGACAAAAAAAAGCTCAGTGGGGTCTAATAAAGAAATCTAAAATTAACTGTGTGACGTGAATGAAGTTCACACTCTCAACTGCACAGAGAACCGGGCCTTAGTTTGGAACCAGCTTATTTTAGTGACATATCTTTTATTTCCCTTTTTCCATAAATAATGCAAACTGAAAACATCATCTGTCTTTACCCATTGTCGTTACATTGAGTTCCACAGCACCAATTCCATCAGTACAACAGTCACATCATGCTAACCACACCTCTCACGTTCTCTTTTTAACACAAATACTACTTTTATTCGTTAATTAATTCCAGTCACTTCCATGTTTCCACATTTTTACATCTTCAGTGAAGTTCCTGCAATCCTCTATTGTTTTCAGGTCTTCCAACACCCTCCTCCAGGTGACCCAGACCTCAGCTTGTTTCCAGATGACTAGATACTAGCTACTTGTGGTTCTCGTCTTGGGCTACAGCCATCTCGAGGCTCTCTCTGCCGCATCTATGGTGTTGGCTTTTGCACTCCTTTCTCCCTCAAAGCCCAATAGCCCCACTGCAAAGCCCCCAACTTCAACCTGGAAGCAGCCACCTTGCCTGCAGTCACCAACCAGAGGGGAATTCTTTCTTGAAGGCCTTGTCCAAGTGATCTTCTTAGGGAACTGTTAGCTCCAGCAGGTCTGGAGGATTCAGACAAGAGAACAATATCAGGTCTTATTATGGTGAGTCCTTTGCAGAGGCCAAGATTCCTGTAGATGCTGTAGCTGAGGGTCCTGGCTGCAAACATCTCTAGTGAAGGTGGTTTGATTAGGGCTGGGTACCGACCAAATTTCCTCCGTTTGTATCGAGTATCTGAAAATGTTAGACGTCGTAGAGACACCAGGAAAAACTTGTTACGTTACGCACGGAGACAGGGCTCACGTTAGCCTGGTTGACAACAGACCATTCTCAGTTGTAACTGAGAGTGGGTCTGGGCAAGGTTCATTCGCAGCTCATTTCCAAAGGGGCGTCGCCAACGGACGCCGCTCAAATGCCTCTGGGCGCATTGGATAGTCCTTCTGGAGATTTGACAGGCTGGAAAGCATGTCGCACACAAGGAACAAGGGACAAGGAACTTGATCCTGAGGGGCTCAGCTTTCCACAGCTCGGCCCACGTCACCTTCCTCTCCAGCACTTTGTCCCACCTTGTCCAGATGCCCTGTTGTCCCATTGCCACCCTCCTGCAAGACTCTATTGCTGTAGTCACCTCCCTCTTAAGATTGCTTATACTCAAGCAAAACACTTTGGTGATAGCTTTTGTAGATGGCATGCGAGTGGAAGTACAGGAACACGTATATGAACATGAAGAATCATACAGATGTTTCTAAAGGCGTGCCTGCTCAGCCAGTCTTCCCAGCTGTCCATTTTAAAAAGGAAAATGCAGCCCGCGCCTAGTTAAAAGAATTAAGATGTGCATGACTTTTTGAGCCTACACGCTGGACGCAAAGGCCGTTGCGCGCGAACCTCCCAGACCTAGTATTGAAATCCTGACTCAGACGTCAGTGGTGCAGTGGTAAGTGTTTTTTTTCCTCCCATCTTCATACTCGCCCATCCCAGAGCAGCGCACCCCATGCGTAGTTTGTAAGGTTACAGCATATAGCATCAGCCTCATCTGGCTCATTTTCTGTCGTTTCTGCAATGTCACTCGAAGCAGCAGTAGCTTCAGGGGAAGGCTTACCAAAACACTGAAAGAGTGTAGTCTGAGTTCGCTTTCATTTTTCATCTCCTATAGTCAATGGTAATTAGTTCATTTCTAATTTGCCCAGAGAATGACACAAGTGGATAGCTCTGAGTACAGGTGTGAATGAACCTAGGACGCATTGAGATCAGATCACTCAGACCACATTCAGAGGTGGTCTTAGCCACACGTGGCCACATATGGCCACATTCTTATAGCAGTGTGTACGGGCATGTGTCCCAGGGCCACATGAAGGACCACCACTGTACTGTAAGTGGAACTACGTACTCTTTTTAAAGTATTTTAAACTCAGAGTGAATTGTGTGTTTTGGATGCTATTATAATACAATCAGTGATGTCAGTGTTTTTGTCCCTGTGCTGCCTGCTCTTTTATCCCCGGCTCTCTGGAGCTCTGTACCTTGGGTTGCCTGGAAAAGGCACCGTGTCGGCGGCAGTGAGGTCCCAGGGGACCGTCAGTATACAATACCTATATTTTTAGTTTTTTTTTACTTTAAGAATTCACACATATGTATGCTATTACTGCCGACACTCCTGTTCTTAAGTCGCGACATCTGCTCTTGCTATTTAGAAGCCAGTGAGCCTGAGTGGTCAGTGCAAACAGTGCAAAAAAAAAAGAAGTGGATAATAGTTTTCGTTTTCTATAAATTCTTCACAATAAAAGTCCCCCATCATTTTGTCATTTAAAAGGTTTTATTATGAAGCAGCAAAATCAGGAACTGTTGGGTCTTGATCAGCACATTTAACACGACGCCTTTCCACACACAGACAGTGCTTTTGTCATTAGTCATCGCACATTTTTAATGTATGGTCTATGTGAGAGTAACAACTTAAATGTATACACACACACCCAACCAGCCTATATGCAAATGGTTATTAAGATAAGATAGACTTTATTAATCCCACACTGGGGAAATTCCTGTGCTACAGCTCACAAGAAAATGTACAGACATCAGAATAACACAAATACACATTAATTAGACATTTAATAACATTTAAATATTTAATCGTGATTAATCGCATGATTGTCCATAGTTAACTCACCAATAATCACACATTTTTTTATTTAAAGGAATATTTTTCAATTTTTTAAATAATGCTCTTATCAGCATGGGAGAGTATAAATATGCTTGCTTTATGCAGATGTTTATTATGATTGCAACAGTCCAAAACAATGACAGATCCCCTTTTAGAATATTCTCCAGAATAACCTCAGAGGTACTGTATGCTTAAAAACAAATAAAAATAAAAGGAGAGAGTCAAACGAGCAGGGTGAGTGTAACATGAACTGTGATATGGACATTAAAAGGAAATTACCATGTATGCCATTATAGTATGCTTGCTATTATTTGACTCAACCATCATTTGGGTATTAGCTTTAATTAGAGAATTTGTAAATGTTATTTTTATTATTGTTTTTTTTTATAGTTTTTAGCGTAGATCCGGAATGAAAATCTGCTAAATTTAGTTTTTCTGCTTGTGGTGATGTGTTAACATTCTGAGTTTAATTTTTTATTATTATTTTTTTTCTTTTAATCTGTGGAAAATCTGAAGAAAAATGTGCAGCAAGTCTGCAGAAAATTCTGCAGAATTCTGCTTCCGCAGATGTGTGACCCGGTTGATGAGTCTCCAGCTTGTGTATACCCCTCTCAACGTCCTCCCTGTCTGTCTCTCCCTCTCTCTCTGCCGTCTCTCTCCTGCTGTATACATTGAGTGTGCGGGTCCAGGCAATAAGAAGTGGGGCAGGTGGTTAGCTAATAGTTGACTGAGGTGCTTCCTGCAGACCCTGCTGTCATCCAAACAAGACCCAACAGGTTAAAGTATGGGCTGGGCAGCTGCAGATGTGTAGCGGCAGGTCAGCTCTCACACCGAATCATGGCTGATTAGGTTTCTTGGACATGGCTGACTTTGAGCTCAGCACTCGGCTGGGTGCAAACCCAGCTCCTAGTTTTGCTTCTGTGGACATGATATTTGGGTTTGAATTGGGCAATCTCTCATTAGCGTTTTCTTCCGGATTGTCAGTCTGCGTCCGTGGTGCCGCTAGCTGCTGCTACGTAGCTGCTGCTACGTATGCTGCTGCTAAGTATAACAGTGGTGGAGATGTATTGTGCAATCCTGCTCACCACATTAAGGCATGTGTTTGAATCGTAATGCAGCTTTGATGGTATCTCATGCCAAGTAGCAAAGTGTGAGTATGTTTACATGAACATTAGTATCCCACTTTTGGGACTTACCCTAGATTTTATTGTATGCAGACACTTAGAATATTAATCTGAGCCTGTCAGCGGCAAAACGAGCACTTTTGTGAAGGTAAGTACAAGCTGGACAATTGTCCTATTAACTTACATTGTAGCTTGTTTCGTCTCCCTTAACTGAACCAATGTCAAAGACTGTTGTTCCCATCAGTCACTTAGACACAAAAACAGAGGAAAATAGGGTCCAGGTTGAAAAAACGGTAGTTGCCCTTTAAGTAGTACTCCCGGGACACAAACTCTTTCCTGGGTGAAAGTCTTGTGTTTTCCCCTTCTTCCAGGACACAAACTCTGCTTCAAAGCCCTGTGTTTTAGGACCCACCAATCCACCCCGACCTCCTCCCTACGCGGATCTGAGCGGTCTTTGTACAGCAGAAGTCAATGTGGTGCGTACAGCAATACATACGTGGGAAACATACAGATTACAGTGCATTACTTTTTGTAGCTAAATGTACGAATGGGTCATGAGAACAGCCTGGACAATAACTGCTACATGAAGCCTCTTCAGATATGTGTCCTGTGAGGTAAATGTTCTGACAAATTGACATGTTGGTGTTATGTCTGAATAATTGACAGAGTCACTTTTATGTTAAAAGTCACAACCATTCCCAAACAATCTGACCGGTAACATTTGTCAGACCACTGCAGAACCACAGATATAAATGAGCCCATCTGTATTGCAGAAAGTGCCACTAAATAACTATGAGGTGTGTTGAAAGTAATGGAGCAACGTACCTAACACTGTAAACACTAGTTAAAGAGACACTTTTGGATCTGCAAGTGTGTATTCATCTTTCAAGAGGAAGGCTTTATTGGAGGAATTGGAATTGGATTAGTTAAATATCCTGAAGTTGTCAGCTCCATAAAAAGATCAGAGATTGAATGAGTTTTTGAAATATCTGTGACAACACCTAGGGCCCTATCTTGCACCCGGCACAGCGCAAAGCCCGCTGCAAGTGTCTTTTCTATTTTAAGAGCGACGCAGTTGTCAATGTCCCGTCCAGCGCCCGCGTCGTTTAAATAGCAAATTCATCTGTGGCCCATGGGCGTGCTGGTCTTATAGGGAGGTGTGTTCAGGTGCATTCTGGGCATATTGCTATCTTGAGGCAGCGGAAAGTGATGGCACCATTGACCAACAAAAACCTGGTCTACAGTCAATAACGCAGCATTTCATTGTTATTTTAACAGAGCATTAGTAAAATGCTCCTAGGCTCGTGCACAACGCTCGCATACTATGCTTGTTACACACACAGGGACGCACAGCAGCACACAGAAGATTACAAATAAAAATATTACGGTGCAAATCCTCCATCATAACAGCAATGCTCCAAGGTCCAAACGCGCCTGGCTTTTAAAGGGAATGGGAGATGATCTCTGATTGGTTGATTGCATGTTACGCCCAAAACACACCTCTGATTAATGAAGACACTAAGGTACAACCCTTTTGAACCATGCGCCCGGCGCACGGACCCTTTTTTCCGCCGTCAAACTAGCAAAAATGGATTTGGACACGCCCTAAACACACCTGGGCTTAGATAGTTAAAATAGGGCCCTTAAACTCCTTTAGTATATAAAGAGAAACTCAATTTGGCGGTTTGGTGCTTAAAAATAGGCTGCAAATCCCCATGTGTAGACTACAAAGTAGTTCTTTTGAAGCATACTGAACTCTTGACAACAGCTCCTCTCAGACACCAGATGCCAAGTATAGCGAGCATTGTGTCATTGTGTCATTTCTGTATGAAGCCATAATGAACAGTTGGGTCAGATTTAACAGATAGACAAAGCTATGTTACAGGTTCCATGTCTTTAAAAGAGCATATCAGGGGTGGATGTTTTTTCATTTATTTTTTACAATTACAGTCCTGTGAAATAAGTAACATTGAAACCCATCTCACAGTAAGAAAGCAGGGCTTTGCCTGTTCATTTGACTTTGATGGTCACTCATGCCAAGGAGCATAGCGCCACTAATGTCCCACATTACCCTGTGCCAATTTCCTGCCAGACTAGGCGGGTATCCTGACTTGGAGCTGGGGTGGGGTTTAGCGTGGGGGGTACGCTACACTGACCACTAGTGTAGAGAAGGGGGGCTGGGCAGAAGCCAGTGAAGGGAGAAGCTACCCTGAAGAGAGGTGAGAACAGGGAGGGGGGGGGTTCCAATTGTTTTGTCTAGAATTCCTCAAGCACAACTACAAAGATGTTGCAGGGGCCAAAAGCGCTTTTGAAAGTTTCCAAAAGGAGAAAATGATTGTTGGATAAACCGTCCCCAATTCGCCACTTTCTCACCACCGCCGGGGGAGGAGGACCTTTGACCTCCAGTATCAAAGTACAGGGTGACGCCACAGCAGCCACCCAGCCAGCCAGAGCCGGCCCTCTCTGACTGCACCCCCCACCACCACTGCCACCACCAGCCAACCTCACACACTCCAATTTCACCCCCACTGCTCTGCCCCACTCAACCGCAAGAAAAAGCCCGAAATTCACGTCTTTCTCTTTGGTCTCTCCCGAGCCGTCCCTGTGGCTCAGGAGTCAAGAATTCAATTAGTTAAAAAAAGAGAAGAAAAGAGCGAGGCTGCAACAATGCAGCGATAAGGGGGCAGAATGTGCGTTCCCACACGCTAAATACAGGGCGCTTTCCCTGGGGCCCACAGAGCCAGAGGACCCGCACCGCAGGAGGCGAGAATAATCACAGCTCCCTGTGAACCCCCTCATTACAAACACACACACACACACACACACACACACACACACACACACCTTACATTCTTTACACACACAGATAGCTTCATGCAGACACGCATTACAGGCAGACATTCACTTGACGAGAGACACACCTTGCAGACAGCCCACACTTACTTACTACACACACTGGGAGAAACTTACACACACACACACACACACACCTCAGCACATAAAGACCTCTCATTACATGCTGGCCTCATACAGGTGTTCTCAGGTCTCAGGTTTACCAGGGTAGAGTGTTTTCATGAAAGACACACTCTGCCTTACGTTGGACATGATAAAAAGACAAGCAACTGTCCTGTCTGTGAAGTCTGTTTCCAAACGTTCAAAACATCTCATACGTGCAGAATAATATATGACAAAGATATATATATATATATATATTTTTTTTTCTTCTTAGATATACAGCATTCCATAAAAAACTATACAGATAACAAGCCTAACAGCGGAGTTCTCTGCTTGTTAAACTTGAGCTTTCTGGAAAGATTAATTAAAGCCTTCTGTCTGTTATAGTTTATTAAAGTTACATTAGTTACACTTATTATACAGGGTCATAGAAAAGTCTAAAAAAGTCTAGAATTTTAAAATCACAATTTTAGGCCTTAAAAAGTCTTAAATTCCCTTAAGTATTGTGTTCTAGGTGTGAAAGTATTTCAAACAGGTTTTAATTTTATTACGTCCATGTAGCGCTACTGTAGGGCTGGGCAATATGGAGAAAATCAAATAGCACGATATTTATGACCAAATACGTCGATGTTGCGACGATATTGTAGTGTTGACAGTTGGTGCATTAACAAAATATTTTCTGAGATTTTAGATTAACAGTTACAGTCTGGTAAGTTCAGAGAATGACATCACTTACTATTATTTACTGTAATGCAGCTTTTTAAAATCAGGAAAAAAAACACGTGCCATATGACGATATCCACAATCTTTGACGATATCTGGTCTAATATCACGATATCGAAATAATATCGCTATATTGGCCAGCCCTACGCTACTGTACCTCTAATGCTGTGCCGTGGGGTTGTAGTTCTTTCTTTTGATAGTCCAAATATAATAATAATAATAATAATAATAATACATTTTATTTATATAGCTCTTTACATGGTACTCAAAGACACTGTACAGTAAAACCAACACATATAGCACATTAAAAACAGATAAGCAATAAAACAAAACATAAAACAAGCATATTAAAAGAAATTAAAAGCAATAAAACCAGTAACTATCAGATGAGAAATGTAATACTGTTGTATGTGGAAAGCTAATCTGAAGAGGTGTGTTTTGAATGTGTCCAGGTCAGCACAGTCACGATGTGTATGGGTAGGGAGTTCCAGAGGGAGGGGGCTGCAATGGTGAAAGCTCTGTCACCCCAATATAATTTGCTGTATATGTACAGATTATTATTACTCTGAGTCGCTTTATTCAGTTTGAAGAAATATATAATAATATAATATATAAGTGCTTTTGTGACTCAGCATTTCGTTGTACTTTTATGTCGTGATATAGGTCTTAAATTCCATTCATAATGGTCTTAAAAAGGTCTTAAATTAAGACTTGTGAAAACCTGCAGAAACCCTGTTATAATATTCTCCAGTGGTGCTTATTTAGAAAATGGAATACTATACTTTGATAGATCTGTAACTACCTTGTTATCAATTACTTAAGATTGGACTGGGTGAAGATTTCAACAATATCACTATTAGGGCTGAAACGATTGATTTATATCTATAACATAGATCTAGATCAAATAGATATAGATCAAACTGTCAAACATTTTAATAATCAATGATTTCAGTCATTCAAAACCTGACATTTAAAAGGCCATTTAAAGACATTTTGGACCACATGACTAATGATTAATCATACAAATAATGGACAGATTAACTGAGAATGAAAAAAAAAGCATTAGCTGCAACCCTAATCACCATTTTAACAAGAATGTTTTTCCAGTCTCAGTGTAAAAAAAACAATCTGGTAAATGTTTAGTCCAGTAACACACTATAACGTAGTCATAAGCGATAGAAGTGTTTATTAATATACTAACTATAACACATAAGTGGAGGCTGCTGTATTACCAGATAATGGCAGTTTAGTAAAACACAGTGGTAGTAATTAAAACATGTCTGAGAGTTTATAATAGTTAACAAATACTGCATAAGCGCTTATAACTACATTATATATAGTGTGTTATAAACCAATTATTGAATGTTTATACACTGCTTATAAATGCCAAACGGCATATTTCATTGCAGATTACTTGGAGTCATTGATTTAGGTCAGTGGTCTTCACTAATTTGTTTCATCAGAGCCACACTGATGGGACAAAGTCAATAGTAGAGCCACTTTTACCGCAAAATATCAAACGTTACATCCAGTCATGAATAGCATATCTGTCATCCCTGAACATACAATATGATTTTTTTTTCTTCTACATTAGCCCATCATGTTTGTAACCATCCAAGAGCACATTCAGCGTTAAGAGCTGGACAGACCGCCCAAACTGGCAACTCTGCAGTCTATAGTCTATATTTCCATCTTAGAATGTGGCTGTCTTGGTTTTTTTTTTTTTTTTATATATAAATGATTTGTTAATAGAGCAGACTCAGGGTTATGTTATAGCCTTGCTGGTTTTTAATGTTTTATGAAATAGCGATAGATAGATAGATACATACATACATACTTACTTACTTACTTACTTACTTACTTACTTACTTACTTACTTACTTACTTACTTAATTGATCCCCAAGGGGAAATTCAAGGTCCCAGACACCACACACAACATACACATACATCATAAACAGGATGATAAAATGACAAATCCACATGAATAATATTGACAATACTAAATAAGAAATCAAAAAAATCCACATGAATGGGATGTATAAGCATGAGAGGCTTGCAGTGACAGGGCAGGGACTGACCCTGTGATTCAGTATGAAGGATAAGGTGCTCTATGAGAGGGGGTGTCAAATAGGTCCAATAGTGCAAGGATAAAGTCTAGAGGCCAGTATTAAATATGGACAATATAGTAATATAAAAACTATAGCAGTGCAGGATACATTTAAAAAAAGACAGCATTAAATATGGGCAATATAAGGGCATAAAGTAGACAGTAGGACAACACAAATCAACAGTCAATATTAGACGTTTGGAGTAATAGGGTTACAGCAATTGTATTGACTGCTTGACCATATCACAGTATTATTTATTGCCATGCGAGCCACAAATTAAAGCTCGGCGAGCCGCAGGAAAGAGTAACACTGATTTAGATTGTAAAGACATTTTTTTTTTGTATGTGTGCATGTGTGTTATTATTTCTCAGAGCCCCATTTTGAATTCTTTAGAAAACTCCCCCTACCCAAAGTGTTAAAGTCTACATGTGTGTAGTGATCCAGGCACCACGGAGCCCTAACAGCGTGGGAGTGTGTGATGTGTACTGGCGGCAGTGTTATTCATACAGCACATTATCCTAATGAGCGTCACTCCCACCACATTTTGAGCAGGAGACAGCTCTGTGATCACTGAAGCTCTGCTTCTAGTGGATCCTCGTATAAAAGTTGTCAGTCGTGCTCCTTGCTGACCCCAGCCATACAAACGCTTGTCAAAGAGACCTCCTTTCACTGGCTCACACCAAATGATTTTGACTTTAACTTGTTTTGCCCTAAAAAGGGTTAGGGTTTTTCTCCTCATCAGCATCCATTCATTAAGCTGCTTGTTCAAAAGTCCAAATAGTTTTGCCGTGCTCCAGGACTGCACAATATGTCTTATGTCTTACAACCCTCCCAATAATAAAAACTGGCCAGTGCAAAAACCTATTATAATTTCCTTTACAAAAATAAAAATAAATTCAGCAAGCATTGAAAGCAGCAGAACTGCGTCCACTTTAATATCTGATATTCAACGTCATCGCGTATCGCATATTTTCCTCATATCGTGCAGCCCTACTGTGCTCTGGTCTTTATAGGGGTGCAGCTCCGTGCAGTGACGTGCGTTTCCTCCTGATAAAGGCCTTAGGTCATTTCGAGGTATCCATTAATTAATTAATCAATCACTCAAAATACTCATGAATCCATTATATAGTCAAGGGCATACCATATATCATTCATGTATTCATCATTGGGTTAATGATCTCTACTTCAAGAGAGACCTGTGATACACAGAACTAGGGCTGAAACCATTCCTCGAATAACTCGATTACAAAACATCCTCGATGCAAAATGATTTGCCTCGAAGCTTCGTTAAATCAATGTTACCAACGTTGTATCGCTGACGGACGGTGTTTCCACACGGATCATTATTACTGTCGCACACCAGACGCTGCTAAGTCTGCTGGCGGCACACGCCAGAGCGTAAATAGTGCGGGGCTAAGAGAAGAGACAGGCTGGAGGATACCACAGGAAGTGTCCAAAGTTTGGAATCAGTTCAAACGTAGTTAAAACGAGAACTCTGTACAGCGTGTCCACTGAAAAACCGAATTAGCTTAGCACAATAATAGCACGACGTCAATGCTTCAGCATCTCAACAGAAAACATTTCTCATCCATTCCACGAAGAGGACCCGACAAAAGTAAATCCGAGTCGTATGGACGATGAAACTGCACCAAACACAACAACTAGCCAAAACTAAGACAAGAAAATACGTAGCGGTGACCACGATCTGAGCTAAAGAGACGATAGCTGATTGTTGCGCACCACTCTCTCTCGTCACGGAGAAACAGCTGATCAACGATCTACTAGCATAAGTGTGACAGAGCTCAATCTATTTTAATTCATATATTATATATAAATTAAAATAGACTGAGTATAATTCATATTTACATATACATATATTTACATATAGGCCTATATACAGATCAGTCTCAGGATGGAACTTGTAGTTCTGAGTCATGTTTATGTATGTTTATGTATGTTTGACGTAGGCCTTAGTGTGAGGTTGATGTCATTTCAGAAAATGTTTTCTTTAAATATTTTACAATGTAATATGGCACTTAAATGCACTTCATATGTTTAGTTTTTGGAGAGATGATATTGTAAGCAATGTAGGCAACACAAATGTTGCTTTTTCCGAAAAATGTAACCAAACCATTGCTTATTATTGCTCTTCAATAAAACAAAAGTATTTCCTATCCGATTACTCGATTTAATCAATGGAATAATCGGTAGAATACTCGATTACTAAAATAATCGATAGCTGCAGCCCTACACAGAGGCAAGAGGCTGTAAGGCATGCATATATACAATATCACCATAATCAATTGAAGATTTAGTTTTTCATTTTCTTGTGTACTTGCATACATTAAAAAAAGTAAATGCTGAATTGTAGATTGCACAATGGTCTCCCGACTGGCAAAAGAGAAGCATGATTTCTTCTTCGGATGTTCCACATGGTCTTTATAGGGACAGTTTTGTCAGGATTCAGAAGTTTATGTTTGATACATTTCTTACACACACACACACACACACACACACACACACACACACAAGCGCAAATCACAGATATGAAGAGACACATCTATACACATTCACAACACTCATTCATACAGGCTAAAGCATATACATGGGCAGCAATAACACACACACACAAATAATCGTACATTTTAGGTTACATTTTCAAAAAATGCTAAACAAATGCCATGCTTTTTTGGCTTTTATAGCGGTATAAAATGAATGAGGTTTTTAAAAAACAAGTAAAAACTGATTAAATAAATGTATAGCTAGGGCAGGCCTTTTTTTCTCTTCTTTTCTTTTTAACATATAAACTGTTTCACTGTCCATGATTATATTTTGATTTACCACAATGCACAAGTCACGATGACTACGATGTGACCAGTCCATACAATAACTCTCTAATATCGTCGAGCCGTTTTATTACAGATATCTAAAGATACGTGTAATAACATTCTGCTTCAGTCATTTACAGTACCGTGTCCTGTAAACTTCACCTTTTGTTCACCAAACGTGGCATTTTCTTGCTTTAAGAGATTGCTTTTATTTTTTACAGCACTCGCAGGGACAGCTAGCTAACATTTGTGTGTTGTTGTGTCTGGTGTGCGTGTGTGTGTGTGTGTGTGTGTGTGTGTCCGTCCGGTGTGGACGGTTGTGCCGGGTCCCAGAGTGTTCCAGTCGGGTGAACAGAGCCGAGGGGCCGGCTGAGGAATGTCCTGGTGACCCTACACACAGGAGACACAAACAGAAGCCAAAAGGGCCACAGGGGGGTGGGGATGGGACAACAGGGTCCAGGCGTGTGTGTGTGTGTGTGTGTGTGTGTGTGTGTGTGTGTGTGTGTGTGTCCAGGCCTAACAGTGTGAATCTGTGAAAGAAGGTGCATGTTTGTGTGCATGCATATGTTTGCCCATGCATATCGGAGTGTAAGAAAGGGCTAGAGGGAGCAAGGGAGTGGAGGCCGAGAGTGAAAGAAAGCGAGAGAGAGAGAGAGTTTGTGTGTGTGTGTGTGTGTGTGTGTGTGTGTGTGTGTGTCAGCGGGGGTCAGTACTTGTACCCTTTGGCCATTGTCTCCCTCCCTGACCGACATAAAAGCATCATAACCCTTTGAGCTCAGACATATTTAGAAAGCAGATAAAAGCACTTTTTACAAACTAGATACACGTCAGACACAAAGCCCGGGGTCAAGCGCAACAAATTAACAACCCTTTTTCTGACGGGGGGGGGGGGGTGGGGGGGGGGGTGACAGGGCAGAGCTAAACCGCCCCTGGAGTCCATAGCCAAATGCCTCCACATTCCCATAGCGGGGATGTGGGCTGTTCTCTTGCATTCATGTGTAATTGGTCCTCGGGGCAGAGGCTGAGATTAATACTGACTTACTTTTTGTGTTTGTATTATGTCCTCTTAATAGAAGACTTGTTTGGAATTCCCTAATTCCAACAAAAGTCAAGACGGCCATTATGAAGGAATTTAAAATAATTTGTCACTCAGGGTCACAAGCGCTATCACAGCCAGGTTCCACACATTGAAATCCTTAACTTTTAAAATGTGGCGCTGTTTAGGTAAGCTTTTGCATTTTCTGCAAATACATGGCATTTACTCATAATAAGAACACAAGCACAATCGTACAGCTACACAGGCTCAAAGTGAAATCATCATCATCACGGCTCGGGCCGCATCCTCACGTTAAATCTGTGACAGCTTGAATGGGTTTCTTTCTTTTTTTTTCCTCTCTTTAACATGGTTCCATCTCATGTTGACGCAATTAGTTCATCAGTTTAATTGAGTAATTCATCAGTCAACCAAAAATGCAATTGGATTAATTGTCATTCATCATGTGTCAGGTAAAAATGCCAAAACATTTGCTGGTTCATACTTCTAACATCATTGTAAAGTAAATCTGTTTTGGTTTTGAACTGTTGGTCACACACATCGAGCAATGACACACTTTGTGATGAACATTTATTGCAATTTTCAAACATTTTATATATTAAATAGTTAAGCCACCAATTCCAAAAAATAATCACGTAGGGGCAGTTTCACTGTAAGTTCACATCCTTTTCTAAAACGTTTTGTATCTCTCCCCTCAGTTGGCAAACAACTACATTGTGCAGAGGCCTGTACTACGACGCAAGATTTGGCGTTAACGAGCTAACTTCAGGTTCAACCCAGGGTTTTCTGTACCACGACGGTGGATCACTTGTGATCGGGTTCAATAACTAACAGTAACTCATGCTGAACACCTAACCTGGTCGGGAGCAGGTTAAGTTGGAGATTAGAGATCAACCGGTGTTAAAGCACCGCCTACTGACCAATCAATACTCGGTTGATAACGGCGTCACCGTTCTTAGAAGATCAGGTGGAGCTCGGCGCGCGGAGAGAGAGAGAGAGAGAGAGAGGGAGAGAGAGAGAGAGAGAGAGAGAGAGAGAGAGAGAGAGAGAGAGAGAGAGAGAGGGGAGAGAGAGAGAGAGAGAGGGAGAGAGAGAGAGAGAGAGAGAGAGAGAGAGAGAGAGAGAGAGAGAGGGAGGGAGGGAGGGAGAGAGAGGGAGAGAGAGAGAGAGAGAGAGAGAGAGAGAGAGAGAGGGAGAGAGAGAGAGAGAGAGAGAGAGAGAGAGAGAGAGAGAGAGAGTGGGGGGAGAGGGGCGCGCTCATAAAAGTTAAAACATTTAGAGACCAACAACCCCGTTAACATTCACTGATGGGTATCTGTATGAAAGATTTAGATTTTTAAGCGGAGGGAATTACATATAGGCTATTTGTCGGCTTCTTCAGCTGTGTGTTGCCAATACGCACATCGGTTAGAATTATGTTTTGTTATGTGTTTTTTTTATTTTCTCTCATGCTCACTTACAACTGCCAGGGTTTCAACTGAAATAAAAGGCTAAAGCAACGACAGTTCATGGAAAGCAAAAGTGTAATCATGGTCAGATCTTGTGCCTGACTGATGGGGAAGTGACCAGTGTAGTCTAATGTAGGCTATTATAGTGGGTGTACTGTAGCCTACTGTATGTTGGCCAGAATCTGCCTTTGGGGGAGGGGGGGGGCATATCATAGTGGGGGGGCCTGGGTGTCCTCCCCCAGGACAGTTTTAAGCATCAACGACTTCATTTCCTGCATTCCGACACTTTAATGCACCAATTTACGGTAAAAATACCTTTATTCAGCCTATAGATGTTAAGAAAAAAGCACGGATGACAATTCAAAATGTATCAAAAATATAATGGAAAGTAGCCTATGTTGTTACATGTCATTGGGCATTTTTAAGTGGGTAGCCTATATAGAAATCCTGGAGCTTACTATCACGTAAACGACACCACTGGAAGTGATATTGATAGGATAAGCGTTGTGATTTACGTAAAACAGCGTCAGCTTTTTCTGCCAGCTTTCCTTCCTGCATTTTGCCTGTAAAACGTGTTTGTGTTCTTCATATTTATGTAGAATTATAGTTTGCTCTTCTTGTTTAAAATATGCGGCTCTGGTAGATGTTTGCGATTGGTCGTGGTGCGCAAACACCGCCTCTTTTATGTGAACGCACGTGCTGCTGGATTGGGAAACCCTGAGTTGACTGAACTAGTTGTTATCCAGCGTCGTGACACAGGTTATGCGGGACCGCGGTTGTTAGGGTTAGTGAAGCCGGATAACTGAAAGAAATCCAGGGCATGTTGATCTGGATTCGTAGTACAGGCCTCAGTACCGCCATCATCGGGCAAGCCTGACATGTGCTGTTGGGTTGTTCTGCCATCACTTATTTTTTAAATTATTTTATTTTATTTTTTTCCATATTTGTTTCAATAGAGCCAAACTCACAATGCAGGCAGTGTCATTGATATTTTCATGTTCTATTGCATCAATATAAAACAGCAATCAAGAATCATAAACTATACCTACCAAGCAAGGCTATGGAACAATACCTTACCCTGCCTATGACGGTTGACAATCAGACCGAGGGTGTTGTGTCAGCATTTTTGTTTCAGTTCTGATGAACATGATTATAGCACCAGGCATGCTACTGAAAGGCAGATTCACACTACCTAAGGTAAGGTAAAATACTGTAGTATACAGAGCCATGAGTAACAGGAACACTATGGGCCCTATTTTAACGTTCTGAGGTCACGGCGTGAAGCGCCTGGCGCAGGTGCGTTTAGGGCGTGTCCACATCCACTTTTGCTAGTTTGACGGCGGAAAAAAGGGTCCGGGCGCATGGTTCAAAAGGGTTGTACTTAGTGTCTTCATTAATCAGAGGTGCGTTTTGGGCGTAACATGCAATCAACCAATCAGAGATCATCTCCCATTCCCTTTAAAAGCCAGGCACGTTTGGACCTTGGAGCATTGCTGTTATGATGGAGGATTTGCACCGTAATATTTTTATTTGTAATCTTCTGTGTGCTGCTGTGCGTCCCTGTGTGTGTAACAAGCATAGTATGCGAGCGTTGTGCACGAGCCTAGGAGCATTTTACTAATGCTCTGTTAAAATAACAATGAAATGCTGCGTTATTGACTGTAGACCAGGTTTTTGTTGGTCAATGGTGCCATCACTTTCTGCTGCCTCAAGATAGCAATACGCCCAGAATGCACCTGAACACACCTCCCTGTAAGACCAGCACGCCCAGAATGCACCTGAACACACCTCCCTGTAAGACCAGCACGCCCAGAATGCACCTGAACACACCTCCCTGTAAGACCAGCACGCCCAGAATGCACCTGAACACACCTCCCTGTGGGCCACAGATGGGCGCAGGTGAATTTGCTGTTTAAACGACGCGGGCGCTGGATGGGAAACTGACGACTGCATCGGTCTTAAACTAACAAAGACACTTGCGTCGGGCTTTGCGCTGCGCCGGGTGCAAGATAGGGCCCCATGCCTAGTTATGTCATTCAAGAAAATAGAAATATATTTAAGGAACATAGCTGAGCAGTTCTCTGCATTTGCTAATATTCGATGACTGCTGCCAGTCTCATTAAGGGTTTTATGTATGCTTTTGTTTGTTCTCATCTCTACATTCTGTGAATAATTGAAACTAGGTCCTGTGTTGTGTTGAGTTGAATGTTTTTAGGTCTCTGTTATTACTTTGTTTCTGTGATATACTGAATGTGGTTTTGTTTGGTGCCTGTTTTTAATGTTATTCTGCACGGCAATGTACAGATGCACAAGTTTTGGGTGGACTCCATGAAGAATAGCTGTGGCTATGACCCCGGCTAATGGAGATCCCAATAAATCGAATCAGACTTCAGCATTTCGTTTTTTCATCTGCACTTCTTGGCGAGACCTGGGTTTAAATTTTTTATTCAAAAAGCATTTGAAACATTGTGCGTTGAACATTTCGAAAAATGTTGTAAAATGCTTATTGTGGTTGGAACAATTATATATAAAATATATATTAAAAAAATCTCCTGCTACCTTTTACCTGGCTGGATACAATAACACAGGGTTTTCCGCTGTTACACCGAAATCTGTGACCCTTCAGAATGTGTGACTGTAGCGCCGTCTACCTGCCGTAAATCATGTAAAAATAGCGATACGATACAACTTTTGATGGAAAATGACAGTTTCAGAAACATTCAAAAGTTACATATAGTTACTTTAAGGCAGCAGGTGGAACTTGGCTTGGGTCTTAAGGAGTTGTTAGTTGTTAGCCTAAACTGTACAGACACTGCTCGGCTATGTTCACAGCTATAACCTTATTGCTTAATATTCACTGCCGTCTCTCTCACACAGACACACGCACACTCACACTGCACTGCTAATGTTATATTCACAGCTAACTGCTAACTTCACCGTCACACACACTGGCCCTCATTTATGAAACGTGCGTACGACCAAAAACAGGCGTAGGACGGGCATACGCCGATTCCTACGCAAAGCAAGGCATTTATCAATTTGAACGTGAGCGTAGGCTGCGATAACATCTCACGTCTGGTCTGAACTTTTGTACGCAAGTTTTGGAGTCAGTGTGGACTTGCGGTGCAGCATATAAAAAGTTTAACAGGAGAAGGAGAAGTCATCAGTTCATCACTTATCAGCAATGGCAGATCTGGCTCTTTCAGAGGACCTTTATTCGCCGGTACAACAGTGCACACGTACGCGCACGGGCCACGGTGGAGCGCCCCATCGGATTGATTAAGGGCAGATGGCTCATGGTCTTGCATCAGCGGGGGGGACCCTACTATACACGGCAGAAACATTCTGCAACATTGTTTTAGCCTGTGGGGTTCTGGAGCCAGATGACCCGATGCCCAGAGAGCAGTGTCCAGCACAGCCCCAACTGGGGGCTATACGAATGAGACAGGATATTATTCCTCGCTATTAAAAGGTATATTGTTATGTTTGGCAATGATACTCAATAAAGGAAACATGACGATGCACAACATTTTTATTTATTCTTCTGGTTTCGTTTCTCTTTTAAAGTATCGTTAATGGCCACAAGTGAACGATTTATTTCTGCCATTGACCGACTTATTTCGGCTTGTTTTTCCAGCCCCTCTGCTGTCAGGAGACAGGGTCGGGGTGGTGGTCCAGCACGGGGGGGGCGGAGGACACGCGGTCTCCCTCACAGCTGTTGCCTGGTTCTGACTCATGAAAAAAACACGAGTAAAATAAAAGACACCACATAAACTCTGCTACTGTGTGTTTATTTAAATATAGGTACACCATGTAGACCTAAGAGATTGCAATATAAGCCTGTATATTACTATGGGGACTATCTCTCTTTACTGCTCACTGGTTTACATTATATGCACATATGCGCTGAGTTATTCCTCAAAGGAGTTCACTACTTGTTGTATAGCCTGTAAACACATTTAATTTAAAAATCATTCCCAGACCCTCAGACTCGGCGGGTGCCCGGCAGCGTTACATAAAAATCGATAGAAGGATCTTTTGTCCAGGAGCTTATCGATACTTCGGTACCGACCAACCCAGAACCGACCAGTTTAGTACAGGTTCTCGATGCCCATCCCTACTGCGCGGTCAGTTTGTTAATTTGGAGCTAACAATGTTGGTACTGTTAGACTTAACTCCCAGCAGGGGTACTCACACTTTGTACTCTGTGTGTGTGTGTGTGTGTGTGTGTGTGTGTGTGTGTGTTTGTCAGCCTGTATGATTGAGCGTGCATGAATGAGTGTTGTGAATGTGTATAGATGTGTCTCTTCATATTTGTAATCTGTGCTTCTGTGTGTGTGTGTGTGTGTGTGTGTGTGTGTGTGTGTGGTGGGGCTGGGTTCCCACTGAGGACTGAGTTAGTTTGTGTGACTCTGCCACACAGGCCCTTAGATAATACAGCCAGCTGATGAGGTTACCCAAACGGCAGCAAAGGCCCAGCATGCTGCTAATGATGAGAGGAGGAGTGAGAGGGGGAGGCAGGGGAGGCACATATCGGGACTTTGGTCAGAGATATGACTGTGTGTGTGTGTGCATATGTGTGTGTTTAGGGGGGACACCTGCCCCACATTAGGCGAGAGAGGCTCTGACCTTAGCAGCTATAATATCAGTGCAAGCTCTGACCTCAGATCAGACCTGGTTGGCCCTTCAGCGGGGTGAGAGAGCTGTGGGAGACGAGGGGGGAGTCATTCTTTCATTGTATGGCTGGTGTCCTCTGTCCTGCCTCTGCCAGCGCCCCGGCCCAGTGAGGGGTGAGTAATGTGAGTAATGGAGAGTAATAGGGTCCAGACAGTGAGTGTGACCGTAACCCTATTGTATCCTGTGTCAGCGGGGTCAGAGGTCACCCACCGAGCATACTGGTCCCGGCCCCACCCGACCCATTTGGGCCATAAATGAGTTTACCCAACACTAATTACCGAGGGCCTGCCAATGGGCTGCACTGCTTAATGGAACTGACAGCTGCCTGTATGCCGCACTTAGACGTGCCCCCCCCCCCCCAGCCCCATCCTTCCAACCGTTTAACCCCCCCAACACATCCCACTCCTCAGCAGCTTCCTTTGACAGTACATGTGTGTGTTGATGCCAACAGCATCCCTCAGTCACAGCTCTGTTTGCTTCTGCATGGACTGCTGCGTAGCCTTTTTACAGATGAATTCCATTTGAATATTAATGTTTTATTAAGGGCATTGGTGGGGTATTGTGGTATAATAATATCTACAGAAGGGACGCTCAATAAAAAATATGGCATACAACTTTTGCTCCAGGGTACTGAGTGGCACACGGCCCAGTCGACATCTCCAGACCAGTGTAGGTTTTCTTTCAGATTGGTGAGACAGAATTAAAGCGTAACTCTCGCCAAAATGCAACCTAGGGTCTTTTTGTGAATGTACCCGAGTCAAACTTTCGATTATAAGCATATTTAGGACGGAATCGCCACTTTTAGGATTTACCATATTTTAGTTTTTCGGTCAAATGGCCTTTTGAATGGGAGAGCTAGGGGCACTTTTATGCTAGCCTCAAAATATCTATTTTTAAACCACTAAGAAGGCTCGATACATCATGAGACTTTGCTCCAAGTATCACCAGGGGCTCTACACCTTAACCAAAGCATTGACAACATTGGTTGTGTACCCAGAGTTTACTAAAAAAGGTTTTGAGCAACTCACGTTAGCAGTTGTTGTTTACGCTAGCCGCCATTTTCCCAGTCAAAAATAGTCGATCTCCGAATGCGAATAAACGGACTCCATAGGAGGAAATGTCATTCTTATATGAGGCTCCTTTTTCAACTACAAGGTCAATATTGTGTTTCACCAACGACAAAACAACGAATTATCCGTGCATTTATATGGAACTAAGCTTTTGGAGCTTTCCATCTTTACTCTCCTCCCTCGACTATTTCTGACTGGCTCGATAGACGGCGACCGGAAGAACAACAGCTACAGTGAGTTGTTAAAACCTTTCTTTTTAGTGAACTCTGGGTACACAACCAATGTTGTCAATGCTTTGGTTAAGGTGTAGAGCCCCTGGTGATACTTGGAGCAAAGTCTCATGTTGTGTCGAGCCTTCTTAGTGGTTTAAAAATAGATATTTTGAGGCTAGCATAAAACTGCCCCTTATTACTCCCATTCAAAAGGTCATTTGACCGAAAAACTAAAATACGGTACATCTTAAAAGTGGCGATTCCGTTCTAAATATGCTTTTAAACAAAAGTTTGACTCGGGTACATTCACAAAAAGACCCTAGGTTACATTTTGGCGGGAGTTACGCTTTAAGGAAGTGCTTCTTGCATGGTGGTTCTTCTTGAAAATAACACCCAGTATAATTGGTTATTGTGTTTGGGCGCCTCGTTGGCATGGGGGGGTTTAAGGCGATGACCAATAACTGCAGCATCCCTGGTTTGGGTCTGGCCAGGGACCTGTGTTGCCTTTCGTTTCCCTTCTCTCTTTTTTTCCTTGTTTCCTCTCAGCTCTCTACTGGCCACTGACAGTAAATAGACCAGATATTAGAAATGCTATGTAAATTGCTATATTATGCACTGTATGTGGGTACGGCTCGCTCTTTGTCACCCACTACAGTACATCCAAGAACAGATGAAGGAAGAGAGACTGGAGATGCGTCATGTTGTCTTGTTGTTATAGGAATGCTCTTTTTGTGTGTGTTTCTTTCTACTTTTTATGTTTACATTTCAGTGTTATTTTATACAGCACTTTATTGTTTTTTGTACTCTAGAAATAAACTTTACTTAATTACTTCCTGCCTTACTAACTAAAATGTGTTATACAAGTAGCGAACTCCTTTAAGGAATAACTGGCGGAGCCGTGTGTGTGTGTGTGTGTATATGTCGGTAAATACGACTCCTCAAGGACGGTTCCGTAATAGCTATTCTTTTTCCCAAAATGCAGTTAGGAAACATGTTTCTGTAATACCAAAAATGCTAAATGTCATCGTAAACTGAGATAAGAAGTTTGTGTGATGAGGCCCCAGCGATGGAACTTTTTCAAATGGATGTTTTTTGTTCCTGGAAATAGCCTGGTCCCAAATAGCTAGCTGTTAGCAAATGACGCCTATATTCTAGAAGCGCTAGAGGACGTGGCAACTATGACATGGCAGGTGTAGGGCTGGGCAATAATTCAATATGATCGTTTATCGTCTTTCGATGGAATCATATCGTGATGAAATCCTATATCGAGATATCATGATATACAATTACATTGTCTAAATTGATAATAACAAGCACGTACTAACTCAATTTTCTCAGAAAATCTGTCGTGAAACATTTGAAGATTAGCAGATTTGTTTAAACACCACACTATTTTTGTGCATGTACCGTATGTCAACATAGTCAGTATACAATTTCACTTTTTTTACAACTGTTACCACATTATTAATGATTATCTAAAATCTTACTGTAAAAAACATTTTGTGGAAGCACCAATTGTCAACCCTACAATATCGTTGCAATATCGGTATCGCTGTATTTGGTCAGGAATATCGTGCTGTCTGATATTCTCCATATCGGCCAGCCCTAGGCAGGTGTATTTCTCAGGACACAGGGAAGCACAGTGTCGAGTGTAAAGTTGTTTGCAGTGCAGTTCTGGAGAAAGCTGCAAGCAGCAATTCCACAGGCCAAAGGAATCAGCCCTTTCCCAACAGGCATGCTTTGAACAGACATTGCACTAGAATAAGACAAATGTGACAACAGGACAGGAGCACTGGTTGTCTTGTTTAAATGAAGGTACAGACTCGGGTCACGTTCTGACCGTGTTCCTGATCTATGCTCTACCACAGCTGGCGCTAATAGCTTCCTTCCTCTCACTGTGGTTTGCAGGCAGGGAGTCAACCTTGGGGTCAACATAATTGTGGTTTCTGCTTTGAATATACATACAGTCAGTCCCTGAAACAATTTCTGGGATTTTCTTTAACCCGTATATATCTAGATAAGGCCATCTGGCTTATCTACAGGCTGCAAATGACTTGTTAGCAATATCCTCAAGAATAACAACATGTTAATCCTTAACAGTTCATGGTCCCTATGCAGGAGATACGGAGGCATACTTTAGTGTTGTCATGTTCAATTCAATTTTATTTATAGTTTCAAATCACAACAGGAGTTATCTCTGGACACTTTACAGATAGAGGTCTAGGCCACACTCTACGATTTACATAGACCCAACTATTTCCCACCAGCAATCATTTAGTGCAACAGTGGCGAGGAAAAACTTCCTTTTTAGGCAGAACTCTCAGACAGACCCTGGCTCTAGGTGGGCGGCCATCTGCCGCTGGCGGTTGGGACACAGGGACACTGATGATGATATGATTCATAACAATTATAGCAGCTGGAATGATGCTCCGTGGCACTTATAGTAACAATAAAGATGATCGAACTATGACTAGAAATAATAATAGTTGTGGCAGTGCAGGGCGTCGAGCAGGACCACGGCAGCAGCTGCCTGTGCAGGGTGGGATAGGCCAATAAAATAATGAAACTGATGCTTAAATTTGGATGCCCTATACCTAAAATATATTTGGATTAAAATATGTCTCGGCGTCTACCAGGGATGCACCGAATCCAGGATTCGGGTTCGGTTTCTGCCGAACCTTAGAATTTTTTTCCACCGAACCCTACGCTTGCACTTCGCACACTACGCTGGTTGACGTAATGTAGGTGGACCGTTCAATGCAGTAGGCTGTGAGAAAGTGGAGCGACTGCTGCTGCTCGTTAGCTAACGATAGCTTTCTAATTTCACCCACCCAACATGCCTTCATCATACATTGGTTAGCGAAAAATTGGTTCACTCATCTGGCGATAGCGATGTGCTTTCCTACGATGTGGAAAGAGCGCGTGAATTCCACATACTTACACGTGTAAGGTATTTTATTGTGTAACCTCTCAGTTGAAGGTTAAGAGGAAGTTACAGTAAACATAGAGCTTTTATTGCGACGGGAAAAACGGAAGTGAATAAAGTGTTGTATTTTCTGACGGTTGACTGTGTCGGGGTGGAATAAAGTGAGACATGCAGTGGCGTCTTGGTTCCAGCATTGGAAGCCTGTGTCTTTATTTTAAAGCCAAACCTCAGTCTAGACGATATAAGAAACCCTCGGTTACACATGTAACTATTTTAGAGGCTGTGGACGTTGTTTACTTCATTAATGTGTTTACTGTGTTAATGGACTGAGGATGGGAGGAGGATTCAGCAGAATCTCAACCAGTGGATTTGGTATTTGGCTGAACCCTAAAAATCTGGATTCGGTGCATTCCTAGTGTCTACCTGGGGGAGGTCTTACTTTTGCCATTCAACTTTCTGTTTATTAGCGCTGAAATGATGTCAGTTAATGGTTTAGTGCAATGACATTTATTTCATAAGTCATTTATCAAGTATTCAAACTATTCAGTTGAATAGTTTGGGGTTTTATTCAGCTCTTTAGAAAAACGTAACCTTTTTTTGGTTTCTAGGAGCTACTTATTGGTAATAACTTTATACATTAGCCAAGGAGGTTATGTTTTTGGTGTGGTTTGTTGGTGTGTTTGGATTACGAAACAACTACCAGCCCGATTTTAATGAAACTAGGTGGAAGGGTTTAGCATGGGCCAAAGGAGAATCCAATTCCGATCCAAGGCGGATACACACATTATTTTTCACTTTGCCAACATTGTGAGGTAGGCCATGCCTTGGCTGCGGTCTGCACTTTTAGAGTGCCCTTCTAGTTCATCATAAACCGGGTAGCAGCCCTAATGTGTCAGTGTGTTTCTTATATAATGTGAATTGCATTGGTAAAGAATAAGAAGAGAAGCATGTTTGTAATTTCATGTCTTTACAATATGTAAAATGTCTTTGTAGCTTCAGTGTTGCTGAACCATCTGACATGGTACTTTTGGCTAACCAGAACATGGGGCTGAATATCGGCCTGGAAGCATTGTTCCTGCTGGAAGTTACAACTCATATGTTCACTGGCTTCAGATGTGTGACTGTTTAAAGCCTGCAGTCAGAGCTGCCCAACCTCCTGCAAGAGTTCAACCGATATAACATTTCGTAGTGATTTCCCTTCTTCATCCACTTCATGATGTTTATTATTTCTCTATGCTTCTGTCTCCTACGTCTACGGTATTCTCATCCAGCCAACAGCACGTCAGTAACTATTTCTCTGTGTGTGGAAGGTGGGCCCTCCCCCCTGTCCGTCAACCCTGTAGGAGGGCACTAAGCCCTGAGACTCGGCCCGGCCCAACAGAAGCCCCCCTACCACCAGCACCCCTGGTCACCGCCCCACCCTCTACATAGCTTCTAACACCCAAACACACCCCATCAGCCCACTCCCACAGCACTCCTCCCCTCTCCTTTCACAGCTCCCCCACCTCTCCACATGCGTGGTATTCACTGTGCATACCTAGGCTGCTAATTCGGACCTGCCACTCCAATCAAAGGATCACGACTGTTGTAGTTTTATTCTCTTTTCTTCTGCTGGGAAACAATGTTTGGTGGATGGAGGCAGGGACAAGTGTGTGTGTGTGTGTGTGTGTGTGTGTGTGTGTGTGTGTGTGTGTGTGTGTGTGCTGCTATGTGACAGCAAGGGGAATCGTTCTTTGTTAAATCCAGAGTGGTAGACAAGCCCTACATGGCGGTGTGTGTGCTGTCTCCTCAGCAGACGCATCCTTAACCAATGAAGTACACATACTTTCATGGGATGAAAATGACAACGGCGACAGATGTTGGTGTCCTCCTACATGACGATATAAAAATCACCTTGTCCCTTTTTGTATAATGTTAACTGTTGGCAAATGAAAGTCCATGCATTGAACACTTAGTGGGCAATAAGCATGAATAAATACATAGGCCAATATATTAAGTCTGAAACTGTTCAAGGGTCAAGGAATGTTTGGAATTTTTGTTTGTCGGTGTCATTCATTTTAGATCTATGTGGCAATCCATTTTATTTTTTAAAATGATTTCATATTGAATGTATTGAGTGTTTTGTGTCCAAACGAGGCATTTGAAAATGTTGCCTTGGACTTTACAAACTTCTAATGGGCATTTCCCCTTTTTTTTTTTTTTTTTAAGCTTTGTACCAAATGATACACCTGTTAATCAAAACAAAAGTTATTGTCATTAACACTTGTTCCAGAGTTTGAGCTCAGCTGGTTTGCGTAGTTTCTGTGAGACTATTGATTCTCTCTGTCTGTCTCCTCTTCTCTCTCTCTGTCTCTCTCTCTGTCTCTCTCTCTGTCTCTCTCTCTCTCTCTCTCTCTCTCTCTCTCTCTCTCGCTCTCTCTCTCTGTACAGAACCTTTGTAACAGGCACCGCATGCTGCGAGAACTTCTCCCCTCTTCGCATCTGGGATGTTGAGCGGTAAGTCAAGAAGCTGCTCTGACATGCTACAGCATTGCTGCACATTGTAAGACATCGGATGTTTTATCATCCCACATATTTCTGCAAGTCTCCTGCTGAGTGATACATGAATGATACAGTGAACGTGTGAACAGCGATGCTGCCTGAGTATTGGCCTTTTAATCCAAATGACAGGAGGTGGCAGACGATGATCCGAAAGGGAATGAATTCAATATTGCAGGAGCTTCTATGCAGAATTATACATTTAAAGGTGGAGTCTGCGATTCAAATCGGTACACTTTTGGTCAAATTCAGCGAATATCTCCTCACGGTCCGCTAGCTCTCCATTCTGTGTGTTCATACACAGCCCTGGGTCAGTAATTGGGAAGCAAACAGAGTGGCTCAGAACAAGTAACATAACACTATTCTGTTGGTGCTCGTACACAGGACAGGGGAAAGGCCATGGATGTATAAAGAGAAAGGCAGTAGGAGCGAGAGGGTCAGAGAGAGAGATAAATCTGGCGCATGCTAATGTTTTGAAGGAGCACTGAAGGGAGGGGTCTATTTGTGTACAACAATCCTTCTCCAGAATCGCTGACTCCACCTTTAATCCGACTCAAGTCTATTGCCAGCAGGTAAGAAATAGTGTGAGGATTGTCCAGCTTGTATTTACCTTCACAAAAGTGCTCGTTTTGCCGCTGACAGGCTCAGATTAATATTCTAAGTGTCTGACAACATTATGGAAAGGATTTCTAAGGAGGTCGACCTTTCTGTTAAAGAGTAAGATCCTTTTTTTAAACATAAAAACATCTGTGAAATTGCGTTGCTTAACCCACCAGACTCCATGTAAATAAACAGTAGTTTTAGCATCGTAAAACACACTTCATTCAAAGTCGACAGAAACAAAATAAAACTATGAAAAGCTGTTTTGGGTCATCTTTCCACTTTTCCAACCATCACAACTCTAGTTTTGGTTGAAATAAACACAGTTTACTGACTTACTTGTGAAAATATGTTGGCTCTATACACGCTAGAAGTATTGTTTTTTTTAATGGGGTCTGGTGGGTTTAGCGCTAGTGACTTCAGAGCTGTTTCTGGTTAAACAGAAAGGTCTCAAAGAGGTTTTAAAGGTCTATCTCTGTAGAAATCCTTTCCATAATGTTGTCAGACACTTAGAATATTAATTTGAGTCTGTCAGCGGCAAAATGACCACTTTTGTGAAGGTAAATACAAGCTGGACAATGATTGCCCTATTAACTTACATTGTAGCTTGTTTCGCTAACTGCCGACTGCAGCGATCTCGCTTAATACTGGACCAATGTCAAAGATTGTTGTTCAGTCACTTAGGCACAAAAATATAGGAAAATAGGGTCCAGGTTAAAAAAAAAAAAACGGTAGTTACCTTTTAAAGGCTGAAATGCCCCCAAAAAAACTAATTGTGTGCACCAAGATGGACAACAATAATAAACAAATCTACATAAAGGATAACATTTAAAAGACCAAACGTATAAATCATAATACATTGTAAGTAATCAAAGTATTAAAAGGTGAATGTGCATATTTTCATATTTAATTTTAGCACAACTGCTATAGAATAGATAAATTGCACATTTTTACAAACAGAAGCTTTGGACAGAGAGTTCATCATCCACCTGTGTTGGATCAGGAGATTGTCTGAGTTGGAGTAGTCTGTCGCTGGCAAGGTGAGAATCCTTCACTATCCTAGAGGCTCTGGTTCAGCACTTGCTGGTGTATAATAGGGTTTTTCCATCCACATGTGCTGGCTTGGCTTGGCTTGGTTCGGCTTGGCTTGGCGCATCAGTTCAGCAAGAAGGGATTTGCATTTCCATTACAACAGAGCTACCCGCTTGAAGGTGTGTCTTCAGTGCCGGTGAGTCGGTGACACCGTGCTATCTTAAAAATAGCCTGCATGTGAAGTTTGTGGACTTACTTGCTAAATCTGTCGATCGGAAAAAATTATGGATAATAAAATCAACAAGGATAAACACTATGTCATATTGTAACATGGTGACTCGATAACAGGTCTGAAAATTCCTAAATAAAACCAGACGTAAGTTTAGGGGATCAGTAGATTAAAACAGATCAAATGGGCAGTTCATTTTAAAATGATGGAGAAAAAAACATATTGTGAGGAGCATGACTCAGTGAGCGTGGCACAATCATCAGGATTAGTCCAAGATTCAGTGATGATAAAATTTTTTTTTGTTTTGTCATGTTAAAAACCTGGCAGATGAAAGACTTTTTGGCAAACCCCAAAAAGCATAACCAGGACTCTTAAACTGTTTCAAAGATTGCAAAATGTTTGCTCTTTGCTGGTTAGTGCTACCAGTCAACTGGTAATATATCTCCATTTCAGGCGTAAAGGTGTTTGCTTAGTTTGATCATTGGTCAGATATGTCTTTTTTATCAAACAAATTTAATTGGCAAACATTAAAAATATAAATAAATAAGGATATCTGTTTGTTTGAAAAAAAAAAAAAAGAAACCAAAGTGTCAGTCTAAACATTTATCATCTTTGACATTAGTTCCAATCAATTCATCAATCAATCAATCAAACAATGAATTTATTTGCCATGTGAAATGTAATCCTGTCAGTTCACAATGTATGCATTAAAAACAGAATCAGAATAAATTGTTTAGTTGCAGTTGCTCACAGTCACATTCAAGGTAAAATAAGAGTAAGATAAGAGTGAGTCAATAAGTGTATACAGTAAATAAGTAACGTTAAGTAGAGTTAAATGAGATTAGGTTACAAGTCAGATTAGGTTAAAAAGATTGTTTCAATGTATTGTACAAATGTAATTGTAGTGCAGTGTAGGCCTACAGTATGAATGTAGCAGCAGTGAATTAATAAATAACACTTTTGTCCATGTAGCTGGTAACTATTGCAGGAATTATTGTACATAATTGTCCAAGAATATTGCGATGTGATGTGGGGATGCGTGCTGTGAGACCAGTTTAAACTCTAAGCATGTGACACTCCACACGAAATATATGTATATGATAGTAACATGCGCACTCATGTAATGGTGTTAGTCTGAGAAGAGGGTGTGAACTGACGCAGTCCCTGTCACATGTTGTATTATTACAGCCTCAATCAGTAAAGAAAAGGATCCAAAGAGAGTGGTGTGTCCTGAGTCTGCTACACTCATGAGTTGACCTATTTTTGTATGGGTCATTATAATGGACATATACATATGGAGTAAGTTAGCCACAGTTTGTCTGTAAATGTCATCCATCACTGTATCAGTAACAAATTGGTAGCAGAAGCCTGAGCAGCACAGAGACACAGACAGATGAGCTCTGATGTCACAGTGAAATGTCTGGCTGTAGGTTCATGAGCTACTAAAGATTCAATATAAGGTGAAGTTTCTGATGAATGTCATTATTGTTGGAGCGTTGCTGTGCTTTTTTAGCCTGGAAATCCAGACCCAAATCCAAAAGATTAAGGGTCTGGCAATGAGTAATGAAAATGGCCCAACTCGAGGGGCGGCACCAAGCATGCATTTGAACATCTCACTGCACGCAATTGAATAACACTACGACTAATCACAACAATACACGGGGTGACGTATCCAGAGCCCCATACGCTTAGCTACCAGCAGGAGCTAACTGGTAGATTAAACTCTTAGCTACCAGAGGAGCTAACTGGTAGATTAAACTCTTAGCTACCAGAGGAGCTAACTGGTAGATTAAACTCTTAGCCACCAGAGGAGCTAACTGGTAGATTAAACTCTTAGCTACCAGAGGAGCTAACTGGTAGATTAAACTCTTAGCTACCAGAGGAGCTAACTGGTAGATTAAACTCTTAGCTACCAGAGGAGCTAACTGGTAGATTAAACTCGTAAGCCACCAGAGGAGCTAACTGGTAGATTAAACTCTTAGCTACCAGAGGAGCTAACTGGTAGATTAAACTCTTAGCTACCAGAGGAGCTAACTGGTAGATTAAACTCTTAGCTACCAGAGGAGCTAACTGGTAGATTAAACTCGAAGCTACCAGAGGAGCTAACTGGTAGATTAAACTCTTAGCTACCAGAGGAGCTAACTGGTAGATTAAACTCTTAGCTACCAGAGGAGCTAACTGGTAGATTAAACTCTTAGCTACCAGAGGAGCTAACTGGTAGATTAAACTCTTAGCTACCAGAGGAGCTAACTGGTAGATTAAACTATTAGCTACCAGAGGAGCTAACTGGTAGATTAAACTCTTAGCTACCAGAGGAGCTAACTGGTAGATTAAACTCTTAGCTACCAGAGGAGCTGTTAGATTAAACTCTTAGCTACCAGTGGAGCTAACTGGTAGATTAAACTCTTAGCTACCAGCGGAGCTAACTGGTAGATTATACTCTTAGCTACCAGAGGAGCTAACTGGTAGATTAAACTCTTAGCTACCAGCGGAGCTAACTGGTAGATTATACTCTTAGCTACCAGAGGAGCTAACTGTTAGATTAAACTCTTAGCTACCAGCGGAGCTAACTGTTAGATTAAACTCTTAGCTACCAGTGGAGCTAACTGGTAGATTAAACTCTTAGCTACCAGAGGAGCTAACTGGTAGATTAAACTCTTAGCTACCAGTGGAGCTAACTGGTAGATTGTACTCTTGCCGTATCCCAGAGTCGAGCAAACTAGCAGATTAAACACTCTTAGCTACCAGAGGAGCTAACTGGTAGCGCCATTTTCTGTTCCTCTTTTAGATATAAAGCCAAGTCTAATTCGTTCATTGTAGCGGCCAAATCCGTTTCTAACAACTGGTGTTTATTTCTTAGCCATCTTGCAATGTGGAGCTAACTGGTAGATTAAACTAATAACTTTGACGTCGCAGCGCTGTCGTCATCTGTTTAGCTCGCCTCTGGCCCGCCTATATCAGATACACCGATGTGATTGGTGCAGCTCGGCTACAAGGGCGTAGTTAATGAGCATCGTTACTGAATGCCCAACATGACATCATGACTTTGCGTAAACATACACGCCACTTTCCTAAAGCCAAGAGGCGTGTTATCTGTACACATTTTCAGCTGTCCGCGTGTATGTTTACGTTGTATACAGCTGACTGCAGTCTGCAACGTCTTTGTGTGGGGGTTGGGTTGAAAAGAAAAAACGGTTTGGATTAGGAAAAGATGAACGGGGTTAGGTTTAGGTTGAAAAGAAAAAACGGTTTTAGGGTTGGGTTTAGGAAAATAACAAACGTCACAGGACACATCATACGAGGGACATAAAGGAAACGCCACACATGGGATGCGATCCCGGCTCTCCTTGGTGAAAGTCCTGTGTTTTACCCACCTGCCACGCCAACCAACCTCTTCGCACGGATTTCCGGCAATTCACACGCAATCGCAAGGTGATGTAAGTCAGTGGAGGCCAAACGGCGTTGATAAACACGCGAAATAGCCTCTTCATAACACGCAAATCATGGAATATGAATTGGCGTGTCATATATACGCCACTTCATGAGATCAGTCTGGAATGCCAGAGTGACTCGCTGAGTAAATTCAGCTCTTGCTCTTGCGAGAACTCTGGATTTCCAGAGTAGTGCTTTTGTCATGAAGTAGGAAACTTTTGAGTTGTGTAGTCAAATCAACAGACTGATGGAAAAACATTTTGCAGAGCCAGTGAATTTCCCATGTACAACATAACTGCATTGGAGCATAGACGCAGCAACAGTGTGGCCCCCTGAAGCACAGGTTTCAAAGCAGCATGGGGACATACTATTCTTGAACAAGGCGCAGTTCAAAATAAGGGGCCCTCTGAAAAGCGAGGCTTAAACCTGATACATCCCCTCCAAGGCTGCTGTAATTCCCAGCTTTACCTGGGCCAATTAAAACAGGCCGACACAACACAACACAAAAAGCTGCTTCCTGCTCCCAAATGGTCTGGAAATCTGAGGAGAGGAGAAGACAGAAGACACAGGGAGAGTGAAGGAAGGGATGGGTGGGTTGGTTATGCTGCAGGTTGCAGGTGGTGAGGGAAATTGACATGGTTAAAAGGTGTAACAGACCTGCATAATGCATGTGTCCTCCAAAGCCCAAGTGATGTCTTTCGTGAAAAACAGATTTTTACAAAATGTTCAGAAAACAGTGAAATCTTTTAAAAAAAACATCCCAAGCTATTAAAGGGTAACTACCGTTTTTTTTTTTCAACCTGGACCCTATTTTCCTATGTTTTTGTGTCTAAGTGACTGATGGGAACAACACCTTTTTTTAGCTTAATTTACCTTAACTGAACAGCTTCGGAGTCATTGGAATGGTTAGGACTTTTAGGGTTGAATGGTCGCCGTCCCGCTCCCCCCTAACTTTGGGCCGGCGGGCCGCCCGTAGCAATGGACTTTTTCACACTATCGTCATGGCTGAGCCGGCAAGAAAGAAGCAGAAAGCTAGGAAAGCATTGTCGGAGGAACAGAGAAAGAGGAAACAGCAGACTGACCGAGAGAGGACTCAAACATCGGACCTAACGTTTTCAGAATGGCGAGATCTGAAACAAACAGAAGCCTGCAAATCCGATGCTGGCCTGGCGTTTTTGCTGTTGCACTTGTAAGTATCTTTGATCAGAAACTTTATCTGCCACAGAGTTTCTTGTCAGCTTGATATTGGCAAACGCAAGTTGCTTCTGCTCCCACAGCGTTCTAAGGCCATTGTAGGAAAAAAGAATAATGTTACGGATCCGGGGAGAGAAGGGTAATATTTTGAGAAAAACCTCAGCGGACGTGGCTCCGTGCGTTCGCCGGCTTCTTTGAAAACAAATGCACATGACCAGAGGGAGAAGATGGGAGGGGGAGAGTCGCCAACGAGTTTTTATGACAGCGTTGCCAAATATCTATTCCGAAGCTGTTGGGGGAGCTTTATAGAGAAACCTGCGAGCAAAAATCGAGAAAACAGCCAAGAAATTGCCAAAAGCTGCATAGGAAACGGCAAGAACGCTGCAGTTGGCAGCGGCGAAACAAGCTACAATGTAAGTTAATAAGACAATTTTCCAGCTTGTATTTACCTTCACAAAAGTTCTCATATACGCAGTTGAATGCCGCCCATACCCTTAGATCTGCGTTTACCCGCGTTTTTTTTACGATACCAATTTTTTTAAATCCATTTCAACAAAAAGAAATTACACATTACGGCACAAATCTTTTTACTTATTTTTTCAGCTTCTACTGCTTGAGCCCCATCTCTGTGCGTAACTCTGTTGCATGTCACTACGACGTGTAACGTTAGACAGCCAATCACAGACATTATTCGATCTCGGTAGAAGCATCCTGCATGCTTATTGGCTCACTGACGCTGATGAGATTTACTCCTTAGAGATTGACATTGGGTATTGAATGACGAGGCATTTTTTCCATTTTTTTTCACTTTAGAGGCAATTCGGTCGGTGCCTAAAAACTATTGAATGCGGTACCCAGCCCTACTGTGAGCTGATATAACCCTTGTGTTGTCTTCAGAGGTTTTTTATATCAGAAATATGGGTTTCTTACAACCATATTTCCCCCTAAAATAACTTGGGTCTATGGGTGTTCTCCGCGTTCTCCACGTGTAAAATGAATGATGACTTCCATTGAATTTTGGGTGTTTAATTTCATAGCATGTTTAAATAGTTTTAAAACAGTATCCTGACTAAACTTTGACCTAAACCAGTCTGTTATTTACTTAACATCCTCTGATTTAACTTTAGTTTTAGTCAAAATAATTCATAATTTCTTTCTTTAAACTAAAACATGAGGTATAATGTCACATAAATTAGGTTTATTGACCATGAATTAAAAAAAAGGGACATAGACGTTTAAAAAAAAGCGACAAAAGCATGAAAAAAAAAGTTAATTTCCAATTTCTGACCCGGAAGGAGAAAGATCATGGTCGACGGGAGGACAACACAAGGATGACGGTAGAACGGATAAATGATTGATGAAAATAATATTTTTTCTAAATGTTTTTGAAATATAATTTTATTGTTAAAAATGTGATATATATCTGAAGAGAGATGCTAATGTCCTTTACTTTTGTTAATGTTTCAGTTGTGAGGAATAATAACTTGTAGACACACTGGCTCACCGTCAATTCCAGTGATCCCTTCAGACACCGCAGATCCCTTCAGACACCGCAGATACCGTCTCCTCCCATGAGTCAGCCCCTACACACCCACCAGCATCAGCCTTTACCCTGTGCACAACTGCGTGTCCCTTTGATTAAACATCCACCTGAGCCAAAACATCATAAACCAAACACTGTTCCACCTGCAGCACCAAACAACGGCCAGCAAAACAGCTGCTGCCACAGCCACTTCACAGAAAAGAGACCGCAAGCTTCCAGGAAGGATTCCAGCACTCACTTCCTGTCTCTGTGGAAAATAGTGGTGGTGCTGTCTGACTGTCAGGTCTTCACTGTTTTCTCATAATTCTCCCTTTGAATCGAATCAGATCAAAGAAAAAAAGTTATTTTTGCCATGCTGTTTTACAGGTTGCAGTCAGGGATCAGTGCTATGCTGAACAAAAATAGCTTTTACGTTGAGTTTAAATCAGAAGAGACACTATTAACTTTACTGTCTTTACAAGCTGTTAGAAGAACTCTAGTAGGCTTCACCAGTAGATTGTCTTTTCTTTAAATCAGCTGATTTGGAGAGAAAAAAGCACCGTGGAGGTCCTCAACAACATGCAACTTGTATTCTTTTCATGTAGAAATAAGTTTGATGATGCTTGGTATAAACACCACGTAGACAACCAACAGCAATAAAACAGAGCTCTTGGTTGTGGCCCCCAAGGCGCTGCTCCAGAAGGTTGGAGAGCTCATTCTGGATGTTGACGGGTGCGCCTTCTGCCCATCCTCTGAGGTCCACCTCCTTGGTGTAATCCTGGACCCCACCCTCTCTTTTCAGACTCGCATCAAATCCATCACCAAATCAGCCTTTTTTCATCTCAAAAACATCTCCTGACTCCGGCCATCACTCTCTGACTCCGTGGTAGAAACCCTCATTCATGCTTTCATAACCTCCCGTTTGGACTACTGCAATGGAGTCCTGTCTGGGGTCTCCAGCAAAACCCTACACAGGCTCCAGTATGTCCAAAACTCTGCCGCCAGGGCCCTCACCCACACCAAGACCTGGCAGCACATCACCCCAACCCTCGCCCACCTTCACTGGCTCCCAATTACAGTCCCTCTTATGCGATTGCATAATTCAATGAATAATCAGCCAAAGTCCACATATTTATGCGGGGGGGGGCCCGCATTTTTTCAAATACGACGCACTTTCGCCGCATAAATTTTCGATTTCCGCGCAAAATATGCGGGGCTTGCATGATTTCATAATTTCCCCCTGTTGCCATGGGAACGTTATGAAGTGATGTAATTACGCGACGTGAACGTCATCGAAAAAGCTGCAAACCCCGCGATGAAGCCACGATGGAACCGCAGTTTTTGCAAGTTCACGCAATTTCGTCGCATAAAATTGCATAAATATCCCATTTTTTAAGAAAACGTGCCACATAATCAAGGATTTTTGCCCGCAACAATCACAAAAAAACTCCGCATTTTTCTGGAAGGACTGCAATTAAGTCCCTCATCACATATCAAATCCTCCTTCTCACCTACAAATCCCTCCGTGCCCTGGCCCCACAGTACCTCTCCGACCTCCTCCATCCATACACCCCCACCCCGAAACCTGCAGTCCTCAGACGCTGGCCTGCTCTCCGTTCCCCACACCAGACTCTGTACCTTCAGAGACAGAGCCTTTAGTGATGCAGCCCCACCCCCCTGGAACCCCCTCCCTGCAGATATCTGAAATACTACCTCCCTGGACATCTTTAAAAAAAACTCCTCAAACACCAGCTGTTCACCACAGCCTACAACCTCCTTTAGCTTAGCCACAGTAATTCAGTAAATTGACCTTGGGTATTAAATCATAATTTAGATCACAATCACAGTGGTGGTCAGATAAATGCAATTAGTCTCACATTGTCCAGTTGTAGTTGCTGCCTTCTGTGACTATTCTACACATGGTTGGCAGTAACTGCAGGTTGAAAAGCCCAGGCTCCTATTGAGCTCTAGTGGCTTGATTTTAATTGAATTAAACGCTTTCTCTTGTTCTCATCCATTGCAATTAATTCAGTGTCTTTTTTTTTTTTTTTGTTCATCTCGGCGGCACAAAGAGGTCTTATGATCAGCCATATAGAGGGGGATCCCACAGAAGTAGCGCCATTGGAGCAGCACCCCAACTTTTCACACTGTCTTCGCTCATGGCTAAACACAGAGGGGGGAAAAGCATCAAAGAGAAAAAGACCCTGAACATCACTCCCAACTCCCAAGATTCCCCTCTGTTCCCTCAGAAAGGGAGCCCTCCTTTTTTTACAATCAAATGGCCAGGCTGGGATTCCTCACATTCCTAGCGCTGAAAAGAGCGGAGTGAAATTTCTGCGTCGGGGTGGACGCTCTGTTATACAAATTGCAGCCGTTTTGTCTTTGCAGTGCACGCATGTATGTGGCATTTTGAAGGTGTCCATTGTTGATGTGCCCCTCCTCTCCACTGTCTCTGCCAGGAAAGCTCACATTCCTGCTGCAGCCAGCTCAGAGGTGCAGGGTAAATTGAGTGGACGGGCAGCAGGTTGCGTGGCTCCCCTCTGTTTGTTTTGCCAAGTAAAAACCTCAGCAGGGCTTCTTTTCTCTACCTGTCTGACGGCTTTTGACAAGAGGGCCTGTTTTCCAGTGCGTCCCCAGGCTCCTGTTTAGAGCTCAGCCAAACACACACACACACACACACACACACACACACACACACACACACACCCACACTGCTTTTCTTTAGCTGTCCCCACACTAAAGGATAATGCCCTCCTTAGCTTCTTCTTTTTTCAACATTGTCAATTCATTAATGATTCCTTTCACAACTTGTGTGTGTGTGTGTGTGTGTGTGTGTGTGTGTGTGTGTGTGTGTGTGTGTGTGTGTGTGTGTGTGTGTGTGTGTGTGTGTGGCCCCTAAAGCCAACCTGACTCCTGCAGTGAGACCAGACAGGCTTAAATCAGGACTTAGACCCTGTATGTCACACAGCCAGTAGCCCCTTCATAACAATCACTAAGTCGGTGCCCCCCAGGGGCCACCAGACTACCCATCTCGCAAAGTAGATGCCACACTGCAGCTCAAACTGCTTCGTTCTCAAAAAGCAAAATGATTCCTCTCATTTTACATGAGGCTTAAAGGATCATTCTCAGAGCTTACAACCTGGGTCCTATTCTTTGTAGTTTGGGACATCTGGTGTTGCTGTTATGATGACGTTGTAAAGTTGCAATTTCTTTCCAGTACACCATGCTTTAATTTGATCTATCCTGCCTTCATCAGGGGAGGATCTGACTTTGTCGATCAATTAGGCATGTGATCTATCATTGTAATGTTTTGTATTTATGGTGATTTAGAAGTCCCGTGATTTCTACTCCCTAAAGTCATTAAGATCAGGGAACACGGTAACATTGCTACAACAAAGTCTGACGGGTCAAGAAGCACAGGAGTCAGTACAACAAACCAACAGCCTATCCAGATTGTCTGAACCACTTTTTTTCTGGAGGCCAAACTGAAATTGAGCGCACCTGAAATGTCAATAATACTCCCTCATTGCGCAGGAAAACTGTGTGCACACAGCTACAGTATGTCTTTTAACTGTGAGGGATGTTTATGAATAGTTTGGGGGTAGACACTCCCTCCTTCCTTGTCCTCACCCTGGACTACTGCAACCGGTTCCTCTCCAGAGTCCCTGTACCTGCCACTAAACCACCAAACGTCTGCAGCTGCTCCACAAGACACTAGCCTACAAGCAATGTCATTCTGGCCATGTTCTTTCTTGGGGGCAGCGCTACCTTGCCCCCCAATGTCAAACCAATAGATATTTGAATTCCTTCATTCCTTCTGCCGTTAGGCTCTTGAATGCTGCTGATGGCAGCGACCTGTAACATTCAGAGCTTGTAATTCTGGGGAGTCGTAATGCTTTGATTTATGTATCTATTACTTTACTTAAGATAAGTAAGTATCAAAGGATTTTGATTGTATATTTATTTAATTTAGCTTAATGTCGGCAACCCCTGTGTGCTTTGCTGCTCTTGCCTGGGTTTCCCATTTGTTGGCCTACTGCTACAGACATGTTGGTTGATTGAATGATCGCGATGGTGTTTGTTTTGTATAGGACTGGTTTACTGCCAAGTTGAATTGATAAATAAAGTTGTTTAAATTGAATTGAATGTGTAGATTTGGGTATGCATGGTAAGGGACATTTTAACTCCATTCAGTTCAGTTCCATATGCTTTATTGGCATGACATTTGACATGTGTTGCCGAAGCACAATTATGAAAGACAATGAATGAAATTAAAAAATAAAGTGAATAACAGTATTAGTTAATTGAATAAAAAATTGTGAAGTAGATTAAATACAATAATATATATAAGTAGTCTGGTTAGTATTGGTCCAATATCAATGTGACTTAACTTAAACAATGTAAGACAAAGAAAAACTATACAAGTGTTAATCTACTGATAATAACATAAAGAGATATTGGTTGGCATATTACAAGATATGTAATATTCTAGTGATGTCAAAAGAAAATCTACTGTTTGGGTCTGGTTATGACTTAGCCAGTCAGTTGTTTTAGAGCCCAGACTCGAGGCTAGGCCCAGGTATTCAACATTATGGTTTGCAAACAAGCAATAGAAAGGATAGTCAGATCAGAACATTGCACCGCTGCTCACTAACAGATACAGTCATTTTGACAGATTATATGCTTATGCCTCCATCCTGTAATCACACGCAGCCCATAAAAGCCAGTGACCTACCAATTTGAGAATCCCTGCTGTTTTTGCACCGTGCACCGACTCATTGCATGGTGCTATTACTGGCTTTAAGATCCCTGCACAGATGTCAGGTCCATTTTATGGAAACCTAGCTTTTATTTTTCTTTCACATTTTGGGTGTTTGTAGCAGTTTTTGACTGTTTTTTTTTTCTCTTCAGAACAGCGTAAGTTTGTAATCATTTTTTGTTTAAAGGATTTCAAAGGGTAGGGTTATGAATTGATGATCTCTTTTTAGTTAGAGTGCTCGTGCTGTGATGGAGACATCATTATTTAGTTATGAATGAACAGCCTCGTATCCCTTTGGCTTGAATGAGTTTCTTTTTGTGTGACATGTGCTAAGCTCCTTGGTTTTAGTGGTAAGGGGAAAATGAGGGGTCACTACCCACACAGACACAAACTCAGCCTCATAACAGACTCCCCATTGGCCCGGGCTTAGTCATGAGACCCTGGCAATGAGAAAGCTCTCACCCAATAAGGTGCCCTGTGGGGAAAGCCCTGGTCCAATAAGAAGGCCCCCTGGGGTAAGGCTGGGGGATTACCAGCCCGAGCCTGTGGATTGAGCTTCAGGGCGAGGGAGGGGGGCACGAGTCGAAGCACAGGGCTACTCGGTCGCCAGGGCCAGCGGCCTCCTTTAAATGGTTGCTACGGAGCAGGTATCAAACGTGCGAGAGTCGCACACAGTCACGGTCATGGAGGGTATTAAATGGCAACAAAGAGACAGTTATTCTGCAATAATCCGCCCTGCTGAGTGCAAGTTATTCTTCAATAATCAAGAGGCTATAGGAGCAGGCGGGACAGAGCTGTGATCACAAGAGCATGGTGCTGCAAGGAGCTTGACTCACACACACACACACACACACACACACACACACATAGGACACACCCTATCAACCCAGACACACAAACTTTATTTATCACTTGTACATACACACAGCTTGTGTGTTTCTCCTGTCCCACACTCAAAGTATTAGTAATCCAGTCTCAGTGACACACAGGCAACACTCTTTCAGTGTTGATTCCAGGTTAGTCTCGTATTGCCAGACCTATCTCCACAGCGCTGTGAAGTAAGGTATGGCTCTACCACAGATACATTCTGGGATAGGAGAAAAAAAACGCTCTGGGTTGTTTGCATTTCTTTAAACCAATCACAATCGCCTTTTGGGCGGCGCTAAGGTCGCGATGCAGAGACAGTGGCTCTGCAAAATAGTCTTGGGAAGGAACAAAAGAATGAAACAATGAAATACATTTTAAATAAAGCCAACATTTTTTATATATATATTTATCCGTTTTGTTCCCTGCCCGTTTACATTTCTTCTTTCATTCTTGAATTTACATATTCACATGAAGGCATATGTAGTTTTCGGACGTGTCCCATGGGTATTATCATATTCCGCATGTGAAAACCCAAATTTCTAATGTTGATTTCTCCTCTCTTTTCATCTCCCTCCACCCCTCTCTCCTCCCCCAGGTCTGAGTGTGTGTGCAGTCTGGGCTCAGAGTTTCGTCGCGGGGCTGGTGTGTTGGACATGGTGTTTGAGTCTCCGTTCCAGCTCTTCACCTGCAGCTATGATACCTTCATTCGACTGTGGGACCTCCGACTCAGCCCACGGTATGCCCCCAGTTAGTGCAACAGTCAGTGCTCATTTGGGATGTTCTGTTGAGACCATGTACGATCTGTTTGTTAAATAGTGACAGATCTTTACAACATGCTTGATACCAAAACTAGCATTGAGGACACCGTCTTCTTTTGGGAATTTGAGTGCTTAGCACTAACCACATGGTGTAGTTTACATCCTACAGCTACGAACATTATTATTAATAATAATAATAATAATAATAATAACTTTATTTGTATAGCACCTTTCATACAAGAAATGCAGCACAAATTGCTTCATAATAAGGAAATTACATGCAACATTTTGCCTTCCCAGTGAGTTATGACAACAAACAACCAACAGTAAAGTGTGTGGGCTCCAACGTGACCTCATGGTGCATTCAGGTGCACCTCATTAACTCTAAAAATAAAATAAAAATCTCAAACTGTTGTTGTAAAGTACTCTTCTGCCATCTAGTGGCTCTTATTGTGTTATTGCTGTCACTGCGGGGGGAAATGAATCAAATCGTGACCTTAAAATCGAAAATGTATTCAAATCATGGATTTGAAGAATCGTGACACCCCTAGTTGTTTGGGATTGCAATTTACGTTGAAGCACTTAAAGCAGCTGAAGTGTCAGATGAAGCGTAATTACTGAAATGAAATGTAAGTTTTTACTTTAAGCCCAGTAGGCAGTTGAATAGTCAGTTTGTATTTAAAACGTGAAAATAGTTGAAATAATAGTTGATGAGTGGGAGCTGAAAGCAGGTGAACTGTCACTCAATGCAGAAGCCGTGAAAGCGGTTGAAATGTAAGTTGATGAGTAAACCCTGAAATACGGGTCAGCTGAATGACAGTTGAATTACAAAAGATACAAGGGTGAAAGCAGTATTTTTAAAACCAGTTTACCTAAACTCCAAAACTTGCACTTATTCTGAGTAATTGACCAAATGGAAGGATATCCTAAAAGTCTAGCCCTAATACAAGTATGAATGATAATAATAAATGAAACCCACAATACCAAATGAAAATTAACTCTAATCTGAAGTCCATCATCACACTATCTTGGGTCTTCAGTGGAGTTAAATCTTGAGTGAGCTGGCTAATATTACAGTATTACATACAGTAATTACAGCATAGTCCTGCAGACATAGTTTGGTCACTTGCTTACATGCAAATATCTTCTATCTTTAAATGAGAAAACCTTCTTAGGTCCCTCAGTATTGTCCTCTCGTCAGGATGAAAGAAAAGCTTCTGAAATAACAGGCATGGTGTAAAAATAATGTCAAGCCTATACTGTTTTATTTCCAGCAGTGTGAGCACAGGGAGCTAACCTGCAGCCCTCTGTGGGGTTCATTAATGCAGCAGCCCCTCACTTCAGTACATGCCGGCAGGTTCCCTTTATGATTGGGGAGGGCAGCATTTATTTTGGACAGCAGGGGGTTAGAGGTATTTCGGGGTGATCAGTCAAGTAAGACAAATTAGATCTGATTGGCAGATCTCTCTGGGGACTTTGAAAGAGGTTGGGTTGGGGTGAAGGTTGGCAGAGGGGGGTCCCTTTTTAGATATCAATAATTCATACGCCCAAACCTAACTGGCCTCAAAAGGCTCCCAGGGTCATCCAGGAGGTTCAGGTTGTCTGGAAGTTGGGGCCCACCACCAAAGAGAAATGCATTGTGACAGACAAAAAAAAAAAACAAATGCAGATTCTTAATGTCCCCATGGTGCTTAATAGATCTAATGAATGATCAGTCTGATTGTGAACTCTCGGCTGTCGTCACTGCAACAATTCACTAATAGTTGGATAAAATCTTCTGTCACAATTTATATTGTCTTTATATCATGGTTTTGGTTTGATTTTATTGGTTTGCACACATTCATAGGAAACAATACAGCATAAATCACAACATATGTCTTTCACCAGCACAGTGCCTCAGGGGTCAGAAACCCCTCAGGGGCTTACAGAAGAACCTTACCAAAAATTCACAATTTATATTGTGATATCAATGTATTCTACTATGTTGTGATAGCCAGACATGTCTGTCTTTAGTTAATCCTGCAAATTGAACAGTATCTCATTACATTGATGGAAACATAATATTGCCAAAAATCAGTCCATGGTATAAACTATTAGTGATGCGTTAAGAAAACATATATCTGACAGTTAAAACATGAATATTTTTTCGCCTTATATACCATATTGCCCAACCTGACTTGTATATAAAAAAAAAAAAGCATGATGGCTATTTGGTGATGAATATCAGATATAATGTTACGTAATTAATGCATTTAAGTTACATTTTCACAAATCAGCTTTATATTAGTGGAACACTGCTCAATGAAGAAGAGACATGATTGATTCCAGCCATGCTTTGAAAAAGAATTCTAACTCATATATTCCAGTACATTAAAACAGTCCATTGCTGTGTAAATCATTGTAAATATTTAATGTGTGATTGATCATATAGTTGCCATATTGTGATATATATATCAGATAATCATCACAGAGTTTGAGTTAATGCCCTATTCTAATACTATAATAATAAGTATTTAAATCAAAATGTGAAGTAAGTGTGTGTGTGTGTGTGTGTGTGTGTGTGTGTGTGTGAGTGAGAGAGTGAGTGTGTGTGTGTGTGTGTGTGTTTCACCTTCAGAATGCAATGACAATGAGTGACCTCCCCATTTGCTGGAATTAGAGTGTGCATATGTTTGTTGTGTGTGTGTGTGTGTGTGCGTGTGTGTGTGTGCGTGTGCGTGCGTGCGTGCGTGCGTGTGTGTGTGTGTGTGTGTGTGTGTGTGTGTGTGTGTGTGTTTGTCTTTGTCCAGACGTCTCTGCTGCCCCATTGTCTGCCCCCAGTGTCTCTCCATCACTTATTGATGAGGCTGCACTAATGGAGGATCGATGTCTATTGGCAGAAAATACTTATCCCCAAAATACTTCCCCTCTCTTAACCACAGCTACTACCACCTTGCTCACTCACTCAGCATCATGCACACACACACACACACACACACACATACACACACAGACACACACTCTCACCTCCTTGAACCTCTACAAAGATATCGTTGATCCTAAACAACGTCCATACAGAGATGTGATCCCACCTGTACTGTTGCAGTTCTAATTGTTTTAAACTTTCTTTTCTTTTCGGTGATCTCAGCTGGAAGAGTTTTGATTTGTACATTTTGTACAAGTTTACAATTTCTCCCCAGCGACCTAGATTCAGACAAACTACTAAGGGCCTTTGATGGAATAATGTCACTTTAGGTTAGGTCAGCTGGCATCACTTTATGTCATGGATCCGATATTTCCCTATAATTCCTTAAAAAAGCTACTGCTAAAACTAACTAACTAGTACCAACTGCTATTTAACCATTATAGGGAAGTTCCTTGAAACACCTATGTAATGTATTCATTATAGAGGAAATAGAGACAGTATTCAATTGTAACACTTTCAATTAATTAATTCCAACTATATACCAACGTATACTTGTTTCCAAAAAATACATATGTGTGTGTGTGTAAAAATCAGTTTAATTGGAAATTCAATTCCATCCCATGGGCCCACCACCTGTGGGAGGAGCCGCTGGGGTCGGGTGCGCTGCCACATGGGTGGCAGTGAAGGTCAGGGGCCTCGACGGATCAGACCCGGGCAGCAGAGGCTGGCTCTGGGGACGTGGAATGTCACCTCTCTGTGGGGGAAGGAGCCGGAACTTGTGCGGGAGGTGGAGCGCTACCGGTTAGATCTGGTGGGGCTTACCTCTACGCACAGTCTCGGTTCTGGAACCATACTCCTGGATAGGGGTTGGACTCTTTTCTTCTCCGGAGTTGCCCAGGGTGTGAGGCGCCGGGCGGGTGTGGGGATACTCACAAGCCCCCGGCTGAGCGCCGCTACGTTGGAGTTTAACCCGGTGGACGAGAGGGTCGCCTCCCTACGCCTGCGGGTTGTGGGGGGGGGGAAAACTCTGACTGTTGTTTGTGCATATGCACCAAACAAGAGTTCAGAGTATTCGACCTTCTTGGAGACCTTGAGTGGAGTCCTGCATGGGGCTCCAGTCGGGGACTCCATAGTTCTGCTGGGGGGACTTCAACGCGCACGTGGGTAATGATGGAGACACATGGAGAGGCGTGATTGGGAGGAACGGCCTCCCTGATCTAAAACAGAGTGGTTGTTTGTTGTTGGACTTCTGTGCTAGTCATGGATTGTCTATAACGAACACCATGTTCGAACATAGGGATGCTCATAAGTGTACTTGGTACCAGAGCACCCTAGGCCAAAGGTCAATGATCGATTTTATAATCGTTTCATCTGATCTGACCCCATATGTTTTGGACACTCGGGTGAAGAGAGGGGCAGAGCTGTCAACCGATCACCATCTGGTGGTGAGTTGGGTCAGGGGGTGGGGGAAGACTCTGGACAGACCTGGTAAGCCCAAACGGGTAGTGCGGGTAAATTGGGAACGTCTGGAGGAGGCCCCTGTCCGACAGACTTTCAACTCACACCTCCGGCGGAGCTTTTCGTGCATCCCTGTGGAGGCTGGGGGCATTGAACCCGAGTGGACAATGTTCAAAGTTTCCATTGCTGAAGCTGCGGTGAGGAGCTGTGGTCTTAGGGTCTTAGGTGCCTCAAGGGGCGGTAACCCACGAACATCGTGGTGGACACCGGTGGTCAGGGAAGCCGTCCGACTGAAGAAAGAGTCTTTCTGGGATATGTTATCCCAGACGACTCCAGAGGCAGTTGCAAGGTACCGAAGGGCCCGAAGGGCTGCAGCCTCTGCCGTGAAAGAGGCAAAGCAGCGTGTGTGGGAGAAGTTCGGAGAAGACATGGAGAAGGACTTTCGGTCGGCACCAAGGTACTTCTGGAAAACCGTTCGCCACCTCAGGAGGGGGAAGCGGAGAACCATCCAAGCCGTGTACAGTAAGGATGGGACGCTGTTGACCTCAACTGAGGAGGTAATAGGGCGGTGGAAGGAGCACTTTGAGGAACTCCTAAATCCGACTAATACGCCCTCTATGGTAGAGGCAGAGCTGGAGGATGAGGGGGGATTGGCATCAATTTCCCTGGTGGAGGTTGCTGAGGTAGTTAAACAACTCCACAGTGGCAAAGCCCCAGGAATTGATGAGATCCGTCCAGAAATACTTAAAGCTCTGGGTGTGGAGGGGTTGTCTTGGTTGACACGCCTCTTCAACATTGCGTGGAAGTCTGGGACGGTGCCTAAGGAGTGGCAGACCGGGGTGGTGGTTCCCCTTTTTAAAAAGGGGGACCAGAGGGTGTGTTCCAATTACAGGGGTATCACACTTCTCAGCCTCCCCGGTAAAGTCTACTCCAAGGTGCTGGAAAGGAGGGTTCGGTCGATAGTCGAATCTCAGGTTGAAGAGGAACAATGCGGATTCCGTCCTGGTCGTGGAACAACGGACCAGATCTTTACTCTCGCAAGGATCCTGGAGGGAGCCTGGGAGTATGCCCAACCAGTCTACGTGTGTTTTGTGGATCTGGAGAAGGCGTATGACCGGGTGCCCCGGGAGATACTGTGGGAGGTGCTGCGGGAGTACGGGGTGAGGGGGTCCCTTCTCAGGGCCATCCAATCTCTGTACGACCAAAGCGAGAGCTGTGTCCGGGTTCTCGGCAGTAAGTCGGACTCGTTTCAGGTGAGAGTTGGCCTCCGCCAGGGCTGCGCTTTGTCACCAATCCTGTTTGTAGTATTTATGGACAGGATATCGAGGCGTAGTCGGGGTGGAGAGGGGTTGCAGTTCGGTGGGCTGGGGTTCTCATCGCTGCTTTTTGCAGATGATGTGGTCCTGATGGCATCATCGGCCTGTGACCTTCAGCACTCACTGGATCGGTTCGCAGCCGAGTGTGAAGCGGCTGGGATGAGGATCAGCACCTCTAAATCGGAGGCCATGGTTCTCAGCAGTAAACCGATGGAGTGCCTTCTCCAGGTAGGGAATGAGTCCTTACCCCAAGTGAAGGAGTTCAAGTACCTTGGGGTCTTGTTCGCGAGTGAGGGGACAATGGAGCGGGAGATTGGTCGGAGAATCGGCACAGCAGGTGCGGTATTACATTCAATTTATCGCACCGTTGTGACGAAAAGAGAGCTGAGCCAGAAGGCAAAGCTCTCAATCTACCGGTCAGTTTTTGTTCCTACCCTCACCTATGGTCATGAAGGCTGGGTCATGACCGAATGAACAAGATCCAGGGTACAAGCGGCCGACATGGGTTTCCTCAGGAGGGTAGCTGGCGTCTCCCTTAGAGATAGGGTGAAAGGCTCAGTTATCCGTGAGGAGCTCGGAGTAGAGCCGCTGCTCCTTTGCGTCGAAAGGAGCCAGTTGAGGTGGTTCGGGCATCTGGTAAGGATGCCCCCTGGGCGCCTCCCTAGGGAGGTGTTCCAGGCACGTCCAGCTGGGAGGAGGCCTCGGGGGAGACCCAGGACTAGGTGGAGGGATTATATCTCTAACCTGGCCTGGGAACGCCTCGGGATCCCCCAGTCGGAGCTGGTTAATGTGGCCCGGGAAAGGGAAGTTTGGGGTCCCCTGCTGGAGCTGCTACCCCCGCGACCCGACCTCGGATAAGCGGATGAAGATGGATGGATGGATGGATGGATGGAAATTCCTCTGGAAATCAACAACTGCCTAAAGATGAACCACACAATTCAAATAACCGTCTGAAAATGTCTATTTTTTCTGTGGAGGGGTCAAGGACTTCAGACAGTCGCGGACTACAAAGGATTTAAAATATTAAATCTGCATTTAATATTTATATAGTATAAATCTTCATTGGCCAATACATTTTGGTCCCTTGGGACGATCTATAAAAAGGTCTATGGTTAAGGCACATACTTTGTAATCTACACAGTAACTATATACTATTATATCCACCTACGTCATTTATATAAAGCAACCTGTTACATTAATCATTCCATATTTATTGCAGAACCATTTGGACTCTGCACCATAGCACTACTAGTATGAATTTTGTCTGTTTTTTTAAAAAGTTTTTTTGACTAATTGGTCCAACTTTAGGGCAGCCCCAGACCTAAATTGGAGGGAGCCGGCCAATTGTGGGCTCTGTCTCTAACAAAAAACTGCTCCCAGACCATAAGGAGGGGGGGCTGTTTATTTGGAATTTACGCAGTCAGATGCAGTTTTGCTGTTGTTGGGAAGGGTGCCCCAGCTTTCCTTCCCCAATGCTGCACGCTCCCGAGAGAACCAACCAAGTGCCCCGAACCGGCCCCAGCTACCAGGCACAAGGCAGGGCACGACCCAGACAGTTCTTATTTACCCGTTACAGTGGTGGAAGAGTTTTAGCAAAAGAAAAATAAGTTAATAATTAAATGGAATGGAAAACTTGCTAGCTAAAGAGAAGAGGGCTTTTTTACAGCATTGAGCTACCACAGCTTAGTAAAGAACAAACCAAAATACTTGATTCACCAATTACACAGGACGAACTTGCACTGCCCTAAATTGAATGCCCAATAACAAAACATCAGGACCTGATGGCTTTCCTGCTGGGTTCTATAAACACTGCTGGTCCATTCTGGCTTTTCTCTTCAACAAACTGACATCTGCAATTCAAAGATTTCCAGCAAACATGAACACAACCATGATTTCACTCCTCCTTAAACCTTCAAAGACCCAAAACTGCCATCAAGATACCGTCCCATTTCTCTCCTGAATGTGGATGTCAAAATCATTAGTAAGGCACTAGCTGATAGAATAGAAAATGTTACTCCATCAATAATTCACCCAGATCATACAGGCTTAAATGTTCAAAGGTAGACATTCATGCAGCAACACACGCAGACTATTTAATTTATTGCACTCATAATTCAAATAAGCATGATCTATTATAGCCACCACATATGCAGAAAAAGCCTTTAACAGAGTAAACTGGAGATTACTTACAATTAGAAAGATTTGGCTTTGGGGAATCATGTATTAAAGGCACACTATATGCATTGCTGCAAAACCAGCAATGCAGGTTTGAGAGGTGGCGCCCCGCCAAATCACGCGAGAATCATGACTTGCCTTACAGCACTACGTCACATACATCAGCAACATATAAGAAGCAGCCTCTATGGAAGACACTAGCACACATTTCAGTCGTGAATCATGGCAGAGTCGACAAAGAAAGCACAGTCGGAAAAGTCAAGGAAAAGAAAACGAGAAACTGACCGCGTGAGGAACCAGACAAGAGTCCCACTCGGTCAGGCTTTTTTACTCGTTGGCGAGTGAAAGCCTGACTCTAGGGGTCGCTGTTTGACAAAAATGGAAACTGCATGTATGTATTTAAAGTATGCCTTTAAAGGTCCAATGTGTAACGTGTTTAGTTGTTCATTATCAAAATCTGTGTTGCCCGTTCACAAACTTGTCCTTTTTCATGAATATTTACCACCACCAGAGTGGTATTCCTATTGGCTTGAAATTTTACATTTGCATTTTCATGAATTGGGGTAGACGCTCCATATTCATGCGCCATCTTGAAATACGTTAGCCGGTAAGGGACATACAGGACATACTGCTCCGCCTTTCATGTTTTCGCTGTCACATGATAAACTCACAGGTGCTGCTAATGCTCCTAATGGGTATCGTAGCTTCCCGGCCCCGGCAAGTTTGAAGAAGGAAACATGAAGGACCACACGTATTCAAAATCCAATTTCAACTTCTTATTGAGGCTACCGTAGCTGTAATACGTACTTTGAACTGCGTGGCGCGAGAGAGTTAGCGTTGAGATCATACAGTGGGGCAAAAAAGTATTTAGTCAGTCACCAATTGTGCAGGTTTTCTGTCCACAACCTCAAACAGTCACACTTCAAACTCCACTATGGCCAAGACCAAAGAGTTGTCAAAGGACACCAGAAACAAAATTGTAGACCTGCACCAGGCTGGGAAGACTGAATCTGCAATAGGTAAGCAGCTTGGTGTGAAGAAATCAACTGGGAACAATTATAAGAAAATGGACATACAAGACCACTAATAATCTCCCTCGATCCGGGGTTCCACGCAAGATCTCACCCCGTGGGGTCAAAATGATCACAAGAACGTTGAGCAAAAATCCCAGAACCACACGGGGGGACCTAGTGAATGACCTGCAGAGAGCTGGGACCAAAGTAACAAAGGCTACTATCAGTAACACACTACGCCGCCAGGGACTCAAATCCTGCAGTGCCAGACGTGTCCCCCTGCTTAAGCCAGTGCATGTCCAGGCCCGTCTGGAGTTTGCTAGAGAGCAATTGGATGATCCAGAAGATGATTGGGAGAATGTCCTATGGTCAGATGAAACCAAAATAGAACTTTTTGGTAAAAACTCAACTCGTCGTGTTTGGAGGGGAAAGAATGCTGAGTTGCATCCAAAGAACACCATACCTACTGTGAAGCATGGGGTTGGAAACATCATGCTTTGTGGCTGTTTTTCTGCAAAGGGACCAGGACGACTGATCCGTGTAAAGGAAAGAATGAATGGGGCCATGTATCGTGAGATTTTGAGTGAAAACCTCCTTCCATCAGCAAGGGCATTGAAGATGAAACGTGACTGGGTCTTTCAGCATGACAATGATCCCAAACACGCCGCCCGGGCAACGAAGGAGTGGCTTCGTAAGAAGCATTTCAAGGTCCTGGAGTGGCCTAGCCAGTCTCCAAATCTCAACCCCATAGAAAATCCTTGGAGGGAGTTGAAAGTCTGTGTTGCCCAGCGACAGCCCCAAAACATCACTTCTCTAGAGGAGATCTGCGTGGAGGAATGGGCCAAAATACCAGCAACAGTGTGTGAAAACCTTGTGAAGATAGGGTATATAACAAAGTATTGAGATGAACTTTTGTTATTGACCAAATACTTATTTTCCACCATAATTTGCAAATAAATTCATTAAAAATCCTACAATGTGATTTTCTGGATTTTTTTTTTCTCATTTTGTCTCTCATAGTTGAAGTGTACCTATGATGAAAATTACAGGCCTCTCTCATCTTTTTAAGTGGGAGAACTTGCACAATTGGTGGCTGACTAAATACTTTTTTGCCCCACTGTATGATCTCAACGCTAGATGGGAGAAATTCCCACACATTGGACCTTTAACTGGGTCAAGATTCTGTACACTTCTCCTTTAGGCACTATTATCACCAATGGACAAACCTCTCTAAGCAGCAGCCGTTTACCAGAACAACTACATAAAAGGATTCCAAACTAAAGACGTCTTTAGTGTCTGCAGATGATATATCGCTTTTCTACATACCCCTCACTCATCACTGCAAGAAACAATTCAACTTAATGATTCATAGTCCAATATCTCTGACTAGTAGGGACTACCTTATTAACTGGAATAAATCTTCACATATTTAGGCATTAAGGCAGACTTCTCAAAGTCCAGAGCTAGCTCCGCATCCGGACCGAACGGCTTATTATTACTATGAGTAATACTAAAAGTCTGCATCTGATTTTGATTTGAGGTCAGAGGTCCAGAACGATTGGCGATAACAAGTTGAAAACTCAGTTTTCCTGGTCAATTTTTTTTACCAATACTGGTACCTGGAATTCGGTACCGGTACCAATCAATAGAATTTTTTTGTTTATTTTAAAATGGAAAACGTTTCCCTCATAAGGTATTGCAGGGTTTCTCAAAGTCCGGACCAAGGTCTTCATCCAGACCGAACGGCAAGTCTATCCAGACACAGCCCATACCTCGTGTTATGAATACAATACCTTATTAAGTGTAATTTTTTTATTTTTGAATGCATTTTTCTGTTGATCAATAAATTGTTAGTGGCGTTGAATATACAGTAGTGGTGTGACAGACCATAGTTGATCCATGATCCAGTTTTTTCCGGAACTCCTGATATTGGCGGCATTCATTGGCATGTACAGCAGTCCAGAAGATGGGCAGACTTCCCCCTAAGTTACCAGCTAACACTAGCGCTAGCTAGCTTTGGTTGACAAAGTACTACCGAACACTGAACAAGACATTTTTAGGCGACCAACATGTTCCAAACAACTTTTTATGAAGTGAAAACACACAGTGAGAGGGTCAAAGTTTAAGACAAAAACAGGAACAACACCCCAAAACAAGTTCACAGCTATTTGAATGTACACAGTGCCATGGCTAGCATTGCTTAGTCTCTATCATGGTTGACAGGTCGGCATGAAGCCACACCCAATGCATGCATAATCATTTATTAAATGAACATCATGCTCTATTGAAGACTTGAAACTAGTGATTGAGACCATAAACTCATGAAAATGTTTATTGAGGTAATAAATCAAGTGAGAAGTAGGCTCATTTTCCCATAGACTTCTATAGAAACTGACTTCTTTTTGCAACCATGGAGTCGCCCCCTGCTGGAAATGAGATAGAATGAAGGTTTGAGATAATGGATTTACTTTTCAGACCTGGAAGCTTCGTCCATTATTTTTTACAATCTATGCTCCAACACTGACAACCTCCAATCCGCCCATCCCATTATATATATATTTATATGTGGACATAGTAGTCAAAATGTTATGTTATGTTTAATGAATGGATGAATCACAACCTTCCTAGTTTTTTTCCAGTTGGGTACCATAGTTGCATGTCATCCCCTTCCCTCTCTCTCTTCCTGTCTGTATCTTCTGTTACTGTTAATAAAATAGGCAAAAAGACAAGATTTTTATTTTTGATTATATAAGTGCTACAATTCTTTCACTATGTATCTGATGTGGATGCAAACAGCTTCAAAATGAAGCTGACAGTCAACACTTTAACATCAAAGTGCTTCATTTGAAATCCAACGTGCAGGGGTTTTAATAACTATTGTCTGTACTGTACACAAATTACAAAGTATAGAAATACATTCCTATGCTTCTGAAAAGACCTGATACATGTACACGACAGACAACACATCTTCAGTCTTCAAAAAAGCCTCAATGAACCATCTCTCCAGTACGTCTTTAAGAACTACAGTTGCCTTTTTGACATGTGGTGCTTTATCTCAACACGTGTGTAAAGTCTCCCATCCTTCCCAACAGGAAGTGTGTGATGGCGTGGGAGGAGCCTCATGACAGCGCTCTGTACTGCATCCAGACAGACGGAAACCACATGATAGCTAGCGGCTCCTCGTACTACGGTGTCGTACGACTCTGGGACAAACGGCAGACTAAATGCCTGCAGGTGTGTACATTATATCCTGGGGATGAAATAAAATGTGTGAATTCAGTATAGTACCTCACATGCTTTAAAGGGCAGTTTAAAACACCATTTCATGGATTGAATGTCTGATGTTAATAAAGTTAATGCTGTTTTATTTTTTGTGCAGTTCTTCCAGTTGAGCTCACACCCAGTGAGCAGCCCGGTGTACTGCCTGAGGTTCAACAGCTCTCACCTGTACGCAGCCCTGGCCACCTCGCTGCACTCACTGGACTTTAGACAGAACCACATCTGCATCAGATGACACACAACACAAACACTCTCTCAAACACACACATCTAAATAAAGCTGTCTATTTTCACACAAAAAACGTTTTGAAAGGAACTGTTATTCTGATCCAGCAACTGATTTACCATGACTCGCTTTGTCAATTTTTTGCACTGCTTTTGGTTTTGGAAGAACTCAGCATTTATATATGTCACAGTAATATAATAGTCCATAAAGTCGGGGGTTCATAAGAGAGAAGAATGTGCAAAGCAGGAGAGGCAGAGACGTCCAAACTTTTAGCTCCAAAAACACTGAATCCTATGTTTCCCATAATGCAACTGAATAGCATTTTTCATTGGTAAATGCCCAAGTCTTTCAAACCCTAATGGCATCAGCATGACATCTTCAGGGTTATTTAATCAGACTTTAGAAAGTGGCACTTTAAAACATTTTCATGATAGTAAGGTAAGCACAGTAGTTTTTATGGTCCCACAGCCCTATGTTCCCACAGTTCCCACCTTTCTAAGAATTTTTTCCAAAATTAGGCCCTATGTTCCCACATTTCCTTTTTCATAAATTTGTATCAGATTTTAACCATTAACCCTAACCCTAAAAAATGTTGTGGGAGGATAGGGCTTAAATTGAAAGGAAATGTAGGAACACAAGACCTAATTTTGAAATTGTCCTAGAAATGTGGGAACATAGGGCCTAATTTTAATAATTTTAATAAGCCCGTTTTGATACACAATTGGAATTGAAGTTTTTTAGTTGTCATTTCCACATACAGTGTTTCACACAGCACATAGTGGTGCTAACACAAATATACACAAATATACAAAATGCAATATGGACACAAAAATAGGCAAATAAGGAGTAAAACAATTAGATTATCTCCCAATGTAGCAGCACAATGAGCAGTGTAACAGTTTTTGTGAATATAAATATGAATTATAGCTGCTCCCCAGAAATGGTCAGGACCGAACATTTTGAGCAGGAAAAGAAAAAGAAAGTAGATAGAGAAGAGGAGAAAAATGGCAAATAAACGAAGATTCTGTCAGCAGAAGTGCCAAACAGAGACATTCCTGCTCATCCGTTGAGTATGCCCAAGAAACAAGCAAGTGAAGGTTGGTGAGTGGTGCGTAGGGGATTTGAACTCCTAAACAGTATTTATTTATGCAGTAAAATGTAATGCACGGTGGGCAACATTTTTTAAATTTGATCAAAAATCTGAATGGTACATTTGTGGAGGACAGTCAGGAGATGAAGTTCCTCAAGTTTGGTGTAAATTGAAACAAAAATGTTGGAGGAGTTAGGTTTAAGACATTTTGCAGTTTTTGCAAAAAGTAGAGTGTTGGACTTCAAAATTGCTACTGGGTAAAAGCAGAGTCACGTTTCTGTTTTATTAGGGCTACAGTTTGACGTAAGTTGTGACATATACGGGAGCCTGACATGGTCATACTCAGATTCCCACATGAGATCTAATGTCTCTGAGTGCATGGGTCAGTATAGGAAATTATAGATAAATGATATACTAAAAATCTTTATTTATAGAGCACTTTTAAAAATCCATGTTACTAAGTGCTTAACAAAACAGAAAAAACTATACAGTGTAGGTAGTAAAAATAGTACATACATTTTTTTTTTTAACCAGAAATAAAAGACAGTTCAAAGGAGGTTCAAGCTCACCAGGAAAGGTTCTGCGATAAAAGTATGATTTAAGAAGGGACTTAAGGAGACCACTGACTCAGCTGACCTGATATCCTCAGGCAGATTGTTCCAGAGCATCAGGGCCCTGACCGCAAACGCTGTGTCTCTTTTAGTTTTCAGCCAGACCTCTGGAACAGACAAAAGACCTTTGCCCGAGGATCTCAAGGTACGTATTTTGCATGTATGGTACCAGGAGGTCAAAGATATATGAGGGTGCGAGGCCATGAAAAGCCTTAAAAGTGATCAGTAAAATCTTAAATCTATTCTAAAACACACTGGGAGCCAGATGCTAAAACAGAAGTAATGTGATCATGTCTCTTGGTTCGGGTTAAAACAATAATCTTATGCTGTAGAGAATATAAATAATGGCTAACTAGTGACCCTGTGCAGTGCAGGGGAGTTTTGAAATGAAATGTGCAGAGAGGTGTAGTTCAGGTGAGTTGTGTGTGTATGTAATGTGGGGATGTATCCGTGTGGCAGCAGTGTTTAAAAGTCTGACAGCTTGGGGAAAGAAACTGTTGCAGAGGCTTGCAGCGCTGGTCCTGATGCTGCAAAATCTGCTTGATGGAAGAGGGACAAATGGTCTGTGTGAGGGGCAGCAGGGGCAGGAAGGGAAGAGGCTCTGCGTGCACAGTGCTTCTGGAAAATGTCCTGGATGGAGGGGAGAGGGACCCCTATGATCTTCTCGGCTGTCCTCGCTAAGCGTTGCATGATCTTGCATTCTTTATGTTTTGCTGTTTTCATACGCCATAGTGATGCAGCTGGTCAGGACGCCCTCTACAGTGCCAACCATCTCTTTTGTGTTTTCTACATTGAGAGATAGGTTGACCCGTTGCTCTACTTCCTCTCTGTATGATGGTTCATCACTAGTGCTGAGAGGCCCAGCTCTGTCTTGACATCTGCAAACTTGATGATGTGATTAGATTTGGACTTGGCAGAACAGTCGTGGGTGAGCAGTGTAAACAGCAGCGACGGTGGCCCGTTTCACGTGATACCGCAGTGGTGCCGTGGCAGTTAAGGGGGGTGAAATATTTTATCCAGTAGTAGCTGCAGTAGCTGCACTGCGCACCAACAACCACCAGGTGGGACATGTGAGCAGTCCAGATGCAGTTTTTCTTTAGGTAGACTGAGGAACAGAGAAACGCAATGAAGGTAGATTTCTGCGTTTATTATATTCACCACACCGTGACACCAGGATCTCTGACTGATGATGTAAGTTTATTCTGGTGAATCAAACAGGACGTCCTTATTAATGAACAGCCCGCTCCAGCTTCTACACAAATAACACATATACAAAACGGAAGTTAGCTTTGTCTGCCGCGAATTTAAGATTTGCCCAGAAGGATTTTGGATTGCCTAGGTAGCAAATATCAGTCGTGCCTTTTTATGTCTTCCTTTCAGCAGTGGGGTTCTCCTTTGCCTTAACCCATGAAGCCCTTTGGTTTAATGTGCAGCGTATGGTGCTGGTTGAAACAGTCACTCCAGATTGCTCCAGGTCAGCCTTCAGGTCTTTGGATGTTATTTTACATGGTGTGTTTTCCACAGTTCGCACAAACCTTCACCAACTTCTCCCATCCCATGGTTAACAATAAAAATATGGGAAACATTGTCCATCAACTCTGACTGTGTTTGAGCACCAAGCATCACCGATGCAAACACAGTGTGTAACTTCAGTCTCTCATTAACGGTTGAATTCATCTATTTTCGTGAAAAAGTGAAACACGTTCTTGACATTTACTATCCATATTCAAGGTGAATACATATCCACAGACCCTGTATTAGAATTAGAACCTTCTGCGGTCTTACCAAATTTAAAGGTCCAACGTGTGGGAATTTCTCTCATCTAGCGTTGAGATCACATATCGCAATCAACTCTCTCGCACCACGCAGTTCAAAGTACGTTTTACAGCTACGGTAGCCTTCACTCTTTTTTCTGATGACGCCGGTCTCTTTTCAATCTCCTTTTTCTTTTTCTGGGCGAAGAAGAAGACTCCTGTTCCTGAAATTTGGATTTTGAATACGTGGTGCCGGGGCCGGGAAGCTACGATAACCATTAGCAGCATTAGCTGAGTTTATCATGTGACAGCGAAAAGGCGGAGCAGTATGTCCTGTATGTCCCTTACCGGCTAACGTATTTCAAGATGGAGCATGAATATGGAGCGTCTACCCCAGTTCATGAAAACGCAAATGCTAAATTTCAAGCCAAAAGGAATACTTGGAATTGATGGTGGAGGTAAATATTCATGAAAAAGGACAAGTTTGTGAACGGGCAACACAGATTTTGATAATGAACAACTAAACACGTTACACACTGGACCTTTAACCAACACAATTAATTTGTCAGCATTCAGAAACCCCCCTTTGCGTCATACAAACATCAATGTAATTTTGTGTAGCATTTTCATCTGGCACGATGATGACTGTGGCCAGAGAAAAACTAACACCCTGTGAAGATAAACCAAAACACTGAAAGTGAGCTGGACTCATTTGTTGAGAAGCATGCTGGTGCCTGCCGGGAAAGGGCTAATCCGTTAGCTTGAGGCACTGTGAGCACAAATGTTCAACACATAAAAAAATCATGTGCACACACTGTCTGTTGAGCCAGTGAATAAGTCCCAGTGAGGAAAACACAGCTCAGCCTTTCCTCCCCAACACTTTGGAGTGGCTGCGTGGATCAACCCAAAGCTTTTGAAGGGATTAAGGCACATTAGCCTCTTGACAAACCCATCTCATCACTGTGGAAACACACTGTTTGGGTTTACATACATTTGACCCCTGCACCTGAGATCACACCGGAGGGGATTGGAGTGTTTGACCCCCAAAATCCACTCCATACAATGTGAGGATCCATTTGATGGACAGAGATCGAAACTACATCATCCCACATCTGGATTATCAAACCACACATACAGTGCACCTGGTATTTCACACACAGGAACAGCACAGCTGGAGTTCATGATGTATGTGTGTGGTCAGATGAAGGAGTCAGTGGAAAGGCATGAATAATCAAAGGACTGAATCCTGTGATAGCAGTAGTGTTGTTAATCAGAATCAGCTTTATTGGCCAGATAAACAGATGATATGTACATAATTGGTGCATTACAAACTGTATAGTTATAATCTATAAAGGGAACAGTGGATGTTTGGTGTTACAGGGTTATTGACACTATGGACTGGTATTTGATTTGATTTGATTTATTGGGATCTCCATTAGCTGGGGCCATAGCCACAGCTATTCTTCATGGAGTTTACATTTTTCACAGAATGTAGAGGAAAGAACATGACATCACCGATGGTCAGACCAAAAGAAAGCATACATAAAACCCGTAATAAGATTGACAGCATTCATCAAATATTAGCAAATGCAGAGAATGCTCAGCTAGGAAATGTTCTTTAAGTAATATTTGGAATTGATTTTTTAATGACATAACCAGGCATAGTGTTCCTGTTACTCATGGCTCTGTATACTACAGTAGTTTCCCCTGTGTTTGTTCTTACCTTAGGTAGTGTGAATCTGCCTTCCCTGGCATGCCTGGTGCTATAATCATGTTCATCAGAACACCCTTGGCAATTTAGTCACTGAAATATTTCTAGTAAAGTTGAGCAATGAGGCATTTAATCTATTCCTTACACTGCCTAAACAGGATAGGCAGCCATGCATTGCATCAACACTAGATCTGTATGAGCACCGTGGTAAACAGCGTGCCGCCTTATTGTGAGCAATTTGCATTTCTTTATATTTGATATGGCAGCACCTGACCAAATCTCTAAACAGTAGTCCATATGAGATAAGACAATCGTTTTAATCACATTTCCCATTACATTTTTAGGTAAAAAAAACAAAAAAAACAGTGATGGACGTGCAGAGAACAGACAGGATGATGAGCAGAGTAGAACTGGATCAGCAGTGCAGGAAGTAAATCCTCTGCTCTCCCTGTGGTGTCGATGTTGATGATGACGCTGCTCAACCTCTGGTCCGTGTGCAGACTCATCACTGTGCCGAATGAGGCTGGTGACCATTGTGTCGTCTGCAAATTTAATAATAATAACTTCGTTTATACACAAAAATAAAACAGTAAGAGAAAGTTAGAAAATGAATCCAGTCCTCAGGATATTTTGATATTGCCTGGACATGAATCACAGTAGTGATGTTTTTCTCCATCAAAATATGTCCAACATTTTTTTATTTATTTTTGTAACGGGAGACATTTTCTTAAGCCAAAAATAACAAATTGCCTCCATTAACTACTCTCTTGGTTCTGTATTTTTTAATCACAGATTTTATATCTTCTCCTTTTTCTTTTCTCCGTCTCCTTCTTCTTCTTGGCAAAAAGAGTTACATACGTTATATACCGGTGCATACGCCACCAATTGGACCGGAGTGTGGAACAACTGGACCATGCGCAGTAGGAGCGCTGCTATGCATACAGTCGGCACGGTCACCTTTTCTGGCCTGGATCCTCGAGGACATAGGCGGATGACAACAATTATGTCACACAAACCGAACCAGACCCTTTTCAGACTAGGAAAGTGTAAATCCTGCTTTAGGCTACTAATATCTTAGAGCCACGGTCGGGGCCACAGGTTCTAACTTGCACAAACCTCAGTCAATGAGTCAGGCAGACTAGACTAACATATGTTCCCAGATCTCTGAAAGTAAAATGGTGTCATAACTGATAAATGATGGACAAAACTATGACAATTAGATTGAAGTTGTAATAAACAAGCATTTTTGCTTTAACTGTGAGGTTGTCCTTGTATGTTGCTCTAACAGTCACACATGTCGCGGGGCGTCCACTGTAGGTCTGGGCAGTGACCGTCCCAGCCAGCGATTAATGGCATATATTAGATCATATGTCGTCCATTAGCTAATATGCCAGGGCCACATAAGAGGAGTGGTCAGGGTGCGTACAGACATTGCACACCCATGCAGGAGATGTGACCCCCAGAGACTCCTGATACTTGAATTAATCATAGCAGGCGGGGAGGGGGGCAGTCTCCACAACAACAAGCTACACACCAGATTATCTGGGTGGAGGATTGTTGAAAACATAAACATTAGTTTAGAGCTGCAAAGATTAATCAATTAGTTGTCAATCAATTGATCAGTTTGAGTTATTTATAATGACAAAGAAAAAAGGTAAAAATTCTCTGATTCCAGCCACTGAACACCCACACAGGTGATTTCAGTTATTCTGGCTGATTAGACCTCTGCTCAGGTTGAAAGTGGCCCAGATCTTAGATGGGAATATATAGGTCACAAATAGTTTCTACCAATAAGAATGATAAAGCTGTCGTTTGCCCCTAATGGGTGCAACAAAGCTAACAGCAGACTCACTCAGTCTATACACACCCAGACAGTCCTGGGAAGAGGTCCAACCAGCCAGAATAACTGGAAACACCTGTGTTGGTGTTCAGAACCTTTAAATGTGAATATTTTCTAGTTTAAGCAATATAGAGCTGAAGTGTAACCAGAACTGTTCAGGAAGCAAGAAACCATCATTCAAAATCCCTTTAAAGTGCTCATATTATGCTTTTTGGCTTTTCCTCTTTCCTGTCTTGTGTCATATATCTTTTTTTGTGCATGTTATATGTTTACAAAGTGAAAAAGCCCAAAGTCCCCCCCCCAAAGGGACTTACCATCTCCAACAGAAAACACTGTTCACAAACTGCTCCAAACAGCTCTATTGTAGTCCAGCCTTTACTTCAGAGACAAACGTGGTCACTTTGGAACACACGTTATAATGCTCGCCTAGCTGCTAGCATGGCACGCCCTCATACTCTGCTTCTGACTGGCTAGTAGTCCTTACCTAGGTACTGTCAGGGCACGCCCTCATACTCTGCTTCTGACTGGCTAGTAGTCCTTACCTAGGTACTGTCAGGGCACGCCCTCATACTCTGCTTCTGACTGGCTAGTAGTCCTTACCTAGGTACTGTCAGGGCACGCCCTCATACTCTGCTTCTGACTGGCTAGTAGTCCTTACCTAACTACTGTCAGGGCACGCCCTCATACTCTGCTTCTGACTGGCTAGTAGTCCTTACCTAGGTACTGTTAGGGCACGCCCTCATACTCTGCTTCTGACTGGCTAGTAGTCCTTACCTAGGTACTGTCAGGACACGCCCTCATACTCTGCTTCTGACTGGCTAGTAGTCCTTACCTAGGTACTGTCAGGGCACGCCCTCATACTCTGCTTCTGACTGGCTAGTAGTCCTTACCTAGGTACTGTCAGGGCACGCCCTCATACTCTGGTTCTGACTAGCTAGCAGTACTTACTGAGCATGTGCGACTCAACAAAGATGGAACAGAGGTGAGATGTCTCACTCTGTAGCTAAAACAGAGAGCTCAACACACAGGGTGAAAAGAGGAGCAGCAGCAATGTGCAGTACAACAAAAATATGGTGTTTTTTGAGAATTAAACCATGTAAACCTATTCTGATATAACCTCTAAATACAATTATGAACCTGAAAATGAGAATAATATGAGCACTTTAATATTTTTAATAGCGCAAATAACTAACGCAGCTTGCCTTGTTTATAAAAAACATTGTTATGTATTGAATCTGTTCGTCTTAGCTGCCTTTAATAAATACCTTTTTTATTTCATAAAAGGCTTATCAATGGTCTCCCCAAATATCGATGAAAACACTTTCAAATACAACTTATTTGTTTCAAAACAAGTGATTATTCCCTCATTATTTTTTCCTTTAAGTTCTAGATGTTCCCAGAAGAGGCGAGTCCATGAAGGAGTCAAGGGTTTGCGGCCAGCTCAGACATGTCTATGATAACAGCAGGACAGAGGGGAGCGAACACTGTAAAAGTGTTTGGACAGCAAAGATTACAGCGAAAAAGTTAGAAATTTGTTCAGTTCCCATGGCTAGTGGGATGTAGTTTTTTGTATGCTGAAAAATAATCACTGTTTGACTTCCTTATAATCACAACTTTTAAAATGAATATGCTCTCTCTGTAGGTGTTTGGGTCCGGCGGATACATGGGCCCGGTAGTGAGCGATGGGTTTTCTTGTTTGTACATGTCCTTCCTCTGTAGTGTCACTCAGGGTTTGGGAGCTTAGACCATGAGAAAAAAAAAAAAGGCTCCTGCCTTGCCCTCTCATCCCTGATTCCTGTGTCTTGGGTGACATCATCCATTCCAGAAGGTGCTGCTACATCATTAAGCACAAAGCTGCTGTCGAGCGTCGGCCCTGTGAAACATGCCACACTGTTCATCCAGACACTTCAAACAAGTCTTTGTTTTAAAAGCAGCTGCATCTGCTCTGCCTCTCTTTTGATTGCTCTCTTTTCCAGGCACCAAGTTGATTCTTTTGTGGTCACTGGAATATTGTCGAGCACACTACTTAAAAAAACAACTTTTACAAGCACAAATACATCAAAATCATTTTGGTCTACATGACCATCGGGTATATGAACAACATATGTACAGTATACAGTATGGTTCGGTTAGGAGAGAGTGTGGTGAGTTTTTACTCGAGGCGTCTTTAAAGTGAGGGCATAATAGTAATGTCTCCAATTAAAATATTGACATATTACATATTTTTAACCCTCCTGTTTTCTAGATCAGAAATTTGGGTTTCTTTCAACCAGATTTTCAAAGAAAAGTAACATGGATGGTTCTCTACAACACTCTTCACAAGTAAAATAAATGATCCGTTCCCTACTTTCATTGAATGTGGTTGTTTTATTCAATTTAATAGCAAATTAATTGATAAAAGGACGTTGAACAAAGTGACAAAAATGTCGGAAAAAGCTAAAAAATTTCGGAAAAAGCTAAAAAACGTAAAAAGGCGCTGAAAAAAATCGATAAAGACATCGGAAAAAGTGACAAAAACTGGGTGCCTGGGTGCCTAGTGGTAGAGGGAGCGCCCATATAAAGCAGCTCAGTCCTTGACGCAGAAGTTGCGGGTTCATTTCCGACCTGTGGCACTTTCTTCCATGTCATTCCCCTCTCTCTCCCCTTTCATTTCTAAGCTGTCCTGTCACTAAAGGCCTAAATGACAACAAAAAGAAATAAATTGAACCCTTGTGCTGTCTTCCCGTCGACCGTACACTTGTTGAATGAATACCTTTTTGACGCTTTTTCTGACATTTATATCCCTTTCTTCAACACTTTTGATGCTTTTTTTTCTATGTTTTTGTCGCTTTTTTAAATATTTTTGATGCTTTTGTTACCCAACCACCAAACACCACTAACACCAAGTTATTACCACTAGGTTTACACTTATTTTGGAACAATAATCCTCATTTGTAAAAAATTAAACCTCATTTTCTGAGTTTAACAAAGCAGAAATTATGAAATATTTAGACTAATATTAGAGGAACATATGTTGATGGATAATCAGAGACTTCAAAGAGTCAAAGTTTAGTCAGAATACAGTTTTGAAACCATTTCAATTTATTTGAAATGCTAAAACTTGAATAAAACATCCAAAAATCAATAAAGGAAGTGATCATGAATTGTACGTGCGAAGAGCATTGTATGGAATCCATCTCATTTTGCGGTAATTTTTATAACATATTTCTGATTTTGACATTTTGAAAACGTGAAACAAAGACGACCGAAATGTCAAAAAAAAAGTTTCAATTTAAAATTTTGACCCAGAAAAAAACAAAAAGTTGCTTGATGTTCGACGGGAAGACAACACAAGGGTTAAATACAATTACTTTCCAAAAAAAAGTCTCTTGGCTCAACTCGCCCCAATAAGGGGCAGCCTGAGGGGAGGAAATGAGTTGAGCCACATGGCAGATTGTTGCCTGGGAAGCTTAAGGGTTTGAAATTGCAGATTGAGTCAGTTGATGTTGTAGGCTTAGCCATTTTGCGGGCACTTCTCTCTATGCTAGCAAGATGATATGGGCATTTCCTGAGGAAATAACTAACAATATTTGCTATTTTTATAAATACACACTTAACCTGCTATTTTCTCTCTGGTTGATTATTAAACACAAAGGGTTGGATCCTTGGAGGACAAATAAAAAATGTGTCTGTTTATTTTTCTTCATATTTCCTATGCTCATCTTGTACGGCTCATATTTTTCTTTTCTCACTCTGACCACCTGCTGTCTGCCCTGGTCCTCTCTCCGGCCTTCTCCGTTTTCCTCACTTGTCACACCACTTTGTTTCTGTCTATCTGGTTTGCGACTTTGTCTTATTGTCCGTGCATGTCATGCTAGCTGGCATGAGACCCTGCAATAGCTTGACTAATGCTACTACACACGTGAGCAGTGTTAGTGGTGTTAGTCGTAGTGAACGTTTGGTGACAATTTCCACCCCTTTAGTAATATAAAGGACTTTTAGTAAAATCCCAAATATTACGTGAACAGGTTGCATGCTTTGTGTGTTTCAGAAAGGGCAGCTAGGTCAATCCGGCCTCTCCTTAGTTCTCTAGTATGATTGGGATTCTCCTCTCCGCACTGTCACTGGTTGAACTATCCATCGGTGTGCGCACATTCCAGGCAAAGTCATTTATCTGTGTTTCTTGTAGAATTCTGATCCCTCTGGACACGGTAATCCAGTCGAGAGGTTTGAGGCTTTAGGGCACCTTTTCTAATCTAACTGACCATTCAAAACACTTTTACATAGTACAGTACCATTCACCAATCACACACACATTCACACACTGGTGCTGATTGAACCACCAGCCTTGTGATTGGCCCCAGAGCGGATGCTAAAGAGGACTGCTCAGTCATAAATGCAGCTGCTGAAGGCCTCGTTCCAAGAGCCAGAGAACTTAGTCATGTTATGTCAATGTTATGGTGGATTGTTTTTTTAAAGAGGGTGTGTGACTTGGTTTAAAATGGGGAGACTGGTACACGGACAGCCACCACACGGTCCTTGACAGATCTGGGTCAGGATCCAGCGGCATGGAGTCTATGACGACTGGGGGCCCATTTCTGTCGAAGCCTTCATCCGCCTTCCCAGTCGTTTTGATGCTCCCCGAAACTCAGCCATCATCCTCTGCCTGTTCCACTGTTGGGCTCTTGGTTGGATTGCTTTATACACCTTCCTTATTGCTCATATCATTTTGGATTTGAATTATAAATGTGTCTCAAACAGTACACATAAGTGAGCAAAATGGGTTGTAATATAATATATTTAAACAATGATACTATATTATGACACTATAATTCTGCTAGGTGTTTGTTGTTGTTAAATTCCACTGTAATTACCAAATAACCTATATATTTCTGTGTTAATGGCAGTTTGATATGGATCTGGTCAGCACAGGGACATAACCTTAATCCTACCCCGGGCACAGAAGGCAGTACCCGCTCTTCCTCTCTCATCTCCATCACCTGCTCTTTATTTTTCTCTCAGTCTCCTCATCTTCCCCTTCTCCATATCTTACCTTCTCAAAGCTGAGCTTTGATTGACAGGCTCTTTTCATTTTTGTCTGTAAAGGAAGTTAACACAGGGTCAATTAATATATAATGTATGTGTATAGGGATAATCTTGCAAATTATAATAAAAAAAAAATACATATATATATATATATATATAGGGGTTCCTCATTCCTCATTCAAGTCTTTTGCTCACTAACTATATCTGACAACCCTCACTGTTGCTGGAGATGCTGCACAGAAGTGCTGCGGGACGGATGAACTGTTGTTCATCAAGAAATAGTTCCATCAGGGTAGAGCGCGCCCCATATAAAGAGGCTTAGTCCTCGATGCAGCGGCCGCAGGTTCGACTCCGACCTTTGCTGCATGTCATTCCCCCCTCTCTATCCCGTTTCATGTCTTCAGCTGTCCTGTTGAAAATAAAGGCCTAAAATGGCCAAAGAATGGTTCCATTATGTAACTACTATCAAAACCACAAACTGTGATTTTTACATTTCTGTTTGTGAACAGATTAAATTAGATGACGCGTAAACTTGGCTAACCAAATCCTGACTGATCCTCTGGTCTTAGCACAAGAACATGAGATTGATATTTCTTTTTATCTAATTCTTGAAAAAAGGCGAAAAATGTGGAGCTATTCCTTTAACCAGATTTTTAAGTAATGAGTGGAAGACATTCTTTCTATGTTAAATGCATTCAGGAGGGTCACTGTCAAGGACCCCCGAGTCCCTCTCAACCCTTACTTTGGTCACCTCTGAGGGTGAGCCTTCAGTGGGAATTTCCACAGTATCAGCTAGCCTAAACAAACACGGAGTAACCACTGCAGGCACCTGTCACACATGGAAATCCACCATCCTGTGACTCATTCCCTTTCACACAATGGCTAACCTGTAATTTACCCCCAGCACTTAACAAGACCATCACCGTAACATGAGGAGATGTGAAGAATCGACTGCTGTTTTCTTTGGCCAAGTTCACTGGACCTGAATGGAGCGGACGGCTTCTCTTTTCACTGGATGCGAGGCTTGTTTCCTTCGGCTGTGAGGCCTGGGCTGGCTCCTGGCTGCAGCGACAGAGGATCGGATATCAGAAGCACCTCGCTCTCTGAGGTTTGTGCGGTTTCTGGACAGATATTTGGGTTTAAAGTGTTGGTTCAATAAGCAGTCGGTCTTTTCTGTGACCCTCAGGAGCTTCAGGTCCTCTTAACTGTGAGAGTCCTGCTGAAGACATATATGTACCAATGGGGCCATCTGGTGTACATACGGTGAAGTTCACATGTTAATCCCAGTCGAGGCTTAGCTGTTAAAAGGGATAGAAATGAACAAGCTCTTTACCTTGAGATTACATTGTGGGTTATGGGTTATTTTACCCATTGTTGCCATTTGGATAATTGAGTCACTTGAATCTTCATCTAATACTGTTGATGTGAGAAAACCCTTACAAGGGAGCACCCTTCACCATTCATGTTGAAACCCATGAAATAACTGAAAATGTGCTTATATCATATTTCTCTTTTGTGTGACATGTCTGAAAATACATGTTTGAATATGTCATTTTCACTTTATATCACTATGTATTTTGAAAGCACACGTTGATGTGATCACATGTGATCTTCAGGATTCATGATGTGAAAGAGCACTCAATGAGCATTAATCCACTGCTGAAAATTTCATCCTGTTTGAGTTGCTAAAAACTACAGTGACACAGACGATCAAATGACTATGTGAAAGGTAAAAGGGTTGCTCTGCCTGTCCGATTGCCATGTATGTCACATCCATTCCTTTACAGGGAAAATATATTTATCTATGCAACAACTTCCATAGTGAAATATGAACAAACTACTATCTACAATACGTAGTAGCCACGCACGGGTGTGTGTCCCTGCACCTTCTGTCACAACAAGAATACACACACTCTAGAGAAATATGAAGAGAAATCAACTGTATCTGTGCCACCCCCCAGCTCACACCCCCAGATACAAATTCCCCATCCTCCCATACCAAACCCTTCACGCTCTCACCCCTCACCTGTCAGTCATTCCTGGGTCCCTGGTGCTCAGGGGACCACAGGCCTGTCAGACCTCCAGCAGCCCCTCAAAGAAATATCCTCCCTCCCGTAACAACCCACCCGTCCCTCCCCTACCTCACCCCCATTCCTCTTAGGCCCGCCACACAAAAATAAAGTCACATTGAAGACAGAGTGGCCGGGGCTCCTGCTTTGCAGATCAGTCAGTGGATACCTGATTGTCACTCACGGGGTTGGGCCCTTAATCCTATTGTTTCTCCGACAGGATTACTCTCTGTGGTCCCTCTCTCCCTGTGACTGCGCGCGGGAGAAAGGCCAGATTAAGGGGATTAGCGTGTATCCTCCTGACTTGTCAAACTGGGATGTAAGGAACCTTTGACTTTCTTGGGGGACCCTGAATGCGGAGAGGCAGAGAGATGCCTAAAGAAGAGGTCATGAAAGGCAGCGAACAAGCCAAAATTCCCGAAAGGACAATGTGATTTGTTTGCTTTTGTTCCCTTGAACTGGGCTGAAAAGTTCAAAGGGCCCCAGCTCTGAGGAGAGGAGAACGCCATCCAAGAGAGATGGGGAGGGGGTAGAAGAGGAAGAGAGTGGAGGGAACTTAACTTGACCGATTTCATATCACTACAAAGACATTTATGAATATCAGCTACTGCTTCAGCCAGGACTACTCCGATGTTTGGGACTATTAAAGGGACTACAAAACCCTTTATATATATTATATGTTATACTCTAGTTTTAAAGCCTATATTATTTCAGGTCATCATGCGCTTGCATGGTGCATTTGCCTAAACAATGTTATGTTTAATAAAGACAAACTCCCGCACACTGTCTAACTTGCGAAAATATGTCAAGTTTAATAGTAGGCAACGTTTCGGTACTTGACCAGCTTTGAAAAACGTTGCCTTCTATTAAACGTGAAATATTTTTGCAAGTTAGACGGCGTGCGGGAGTTTTACTTCGCAACTTTTGACCTGATGTCCCCCTCTGACGCACCCGTCTCACGTTGCAGATGTGCAAAGTATTTTTCTGTAAAGCTTAATGAAGTTACCACAAACTAATCACAAATGACTTACTAATACGTACACAATGTACAGAGAGTGAGAGGGCTATGGAGGTTTAGAGGGGCCCACAGGTCATTTTGGCCCCAGGGCTCCCTGGGGTTACTCCAGCCCTGCCCTTGGCAGGTTAGAGTCCATGACAGATGATAAAACACATTTTCTTTGTCTCATAACAAAGATTTAGGTGAAGTGCTTGAATGAAGGCAATCTTTAAGGTCTGGGAAAAAAAGGCCCAGGCTGACTTTAGAGTTCAGGAATATTCATTTTGGGGACTCAAAAGTCAGACGGAAGCTTCCTTTTATCCATGGTCATGGCTGTTTTGTGAATGTCTTAGTGTAAAGATTGTCCCAAACATCCTGGTGCACCTACAGACCTAGCAGACTATTGACAAGCCCACGTTCACCAGGACTCCCACACCCTAATTTTAAAACAACACACATCACCGAGGTGGTCAGCACCGTGTCCCTCTCCACCGCCACCTCTTTTATAGAGTTTTTTTTTTTTTTTATTGAAAATTATTTCAATTTAACAATATATGAACGTTTTAAAGTACTTAAATATATAATAAGTAAACCTAAGTCACCTTACAGTGAATGGTAGACCGGCAGTATGGCCGAGATCCTTCGAGTGGCATCGACGCCTCCGTGGCAACTGCCTAACGATTGCCAGAGAGGCATCAATCAGTAGTCAGCGCATCGGCGAGCCTGGCAGACGATCTGTGGCATTCATCGATAGGGTTGGGTATCGAAACCCGGTTCATTTCAGTTCCACTTAATGTGTCGACTGAAATATTTTCCCTCTGTCGCTCCGAAACAGACGTAAAAATATCCCCCTTTCTCTGTAGTCTACCGTTAGCTAGCTACTGTAAATGTAGCCTACTTTTAAAATGCCATATTTTCCCTCTGGGCTCACCAAAACGGACGTAAAAGCATATTAACCATTCACTGCACGTGATCGCTAGTAAACATATTACACTTTTTCAGTTTTTCAAGAATCAGTTTAGGAATCGGAATCATTTTAAAAGTGCCGGTTCGGCATCGGAATCGTAAAAATCCAAACGGTACCCAAACCTACTCGTCGACTCCCGCCAGCAAACTTGCCGAGCTGAGCAGAACCACAGTGTGACTACCTATCGGCAGTTTGTAAATCTGTATATATATTACAAATATGCCTTGGTTGTCTGTCAACTGCTGTAAATGTTTTTTTATGGCGAAAACTAAATAGGAAAGCTGCCGTTTTTGATAAAAAGCAGTAACGTTTACATGGGTTTCGTTTATATTCCTTGATTAGTAGCCTAGTCTACTTGAGGAAGCATTATACAATTAAATGTAGGCCTACATGAAATGTGCACAATGTTTTTTTTTTTTTACGCTGCCTTTTCTGTCTATGTCCCAATCATTTTAGCTTGCAAAAGTCAAAAAGTCAAAAAGTGGCCAGGTTGGTTCAGTGGGTACAGCAGGTGCACATATACTTAGCAGTTTATGCCTTGATGCAGAGGACCAGGGTTTGAGTCTGACCTGTGATGATTTCCTGGTCTTTGGTGTTTTTTGCCCCCAACGTCTCCTTCCAGGCAGCGCGGCAATGGTTATGTTTAGGGTTAAGGTTAGCTGCCTGGAAGGCGCCGTTGGAGGCAAAAAACACCATCGAGCCGATTTCCTGCATGTCTTCTCCCTCTCTCTCCCCTTTCTCACCTAGCTGTCCTATCAATTAAAGGTGGAAAAGCCCAAAAAAAGTAATCTTAAAGAAAATGCCCAAAAAATAATCAAAAAACTTTAGTCACACACAACAAATGTGTCCATTTTCTCCCGTCACAAGTCAGTTGTAGTGGATGACTAGGTCAGACTTAGGGCTCACATGCGGGCAAGCGTGGTTTGATTCTGAACAGGAATTTGGTGGTCGCTCAGCTCGGCAAGTTTGCTGGCAGGTGTCAACGAGGGCCACGGATCACTTGCCTCCTGCAACAGACTGCCATAGACTCGTCGATGCTCTGACTACTGATCGACGCCTCTCTGACGACCGCCAGCCAGTTGCCACTGAGGCTTCTCGGAGGATCTCGCTGTCTCTCCAGACCGGGGCTTTCTGTGGCTTCTGACAGACCAACACATACAGGCCAGAAAAGAAAGGGATCAAGGTTCTGGTGAACTTGGCAAACCAATGACAAATTCCAATGTCATGTTGTCTCCACTAAAAGATACCAATATTAAACAGGGCTATTTGAAGACTGTTGAATACATTCTTGTTGAAACTGAGGTTTTCGGGGCACCTGGGTAGCTCATCTGGTAGAGCAGGCGTCCGTATATAGAGGTTTACTCTTTTTGGTGTTTTAAGCCCCCAACGTCGCTGCCTGGAAGGCACTAGGATTACACAATGGTTAGGTTAGGGTTAAAACGCAACGCCCAGGATGGGTGCTGTGAGGGGCACGGGCACAAGAGGACCACTGGTGTGAATAAAACACTTAAAGAACTCCTTAAAAAAACGTGTTTGGTTATATAAAAGCTGTTTAAAAGACGGCCAGATATTAAAAACAGGTTAAAAGAACCACTGGACAGGACGGACAGCGGGACATTAAAACTTTAATTAAGAGGTCAACTCCACACCTAACCCGGTCTCTCTCCTAGAGACATTACAAAATAAATAATTAAAATAAACAAAATATATATATATATAGTTATGTAAATAGATATGTAAAAAAGGTTGGGGTTAGGTGCCTTGAAGACGACGGTCGCAGCCATGGGCATAAATCTGATCTATGCAAAACAGTAGGGGGGGACAATAAACATAAGGGGACACAAATGATACAGCCACAATTATACTCGTAGAGGACATGTGTTCACAGATGAAAGCCTTAATACTATCACTAGTGTAGCATGGAGACTGGACCATTATCCTTCTTTTCAGCGTTTTTCTTCATTCAATGAAAAAGCTGACTAAATTGACCAAAATATTCTTCTTTAAAACCATGTATTTATTTTTAAGTTGTTTACAATCAAGCCACAGAAATACCTTAAAACATAATGACTTATTTTGAAAAAGTGTCCCCATATAATAGAAATACAATGCTTTTGTACACTTGTTAAATTAGCTGATCATAATGTAAATTAGTGAGCCACTGGTGAAGATCATCTGCTCACCCTGACAGACACACACCTCCAAAAATATGAACTGACACACTTACCTGAGACTCTACACCTGACTGTCCCTGGTCTCCCTGAGACTCTCCACCTGACTGTCCCTGGTCTCCCTGAGACTCTACACCTGACTGTCCCTGGTCTCCCTGAGACTCTACACCTCTCCACCTGACTGTCCCTGGTCTCCCTGAGACTCTCCACCTCTCCACCTGACTGTCCCTGGTCTCCCTGAGACTCTACACCTCTACACCTGACTGTCCCTGGTCTCCCTGAGACTCTACACCTGACTGTCCCTGGTCTCCCTGTTCCTCAGGTCTTTCTGTCTCCTTTGCCTGTGACATAGTGACGTTATTATTTCCATAAGCACCCATTCTTATAAAGATGTTACCAAATTGTCTTGATATGAGGACTTAATGTACTTGGCGTTTTGGTGTAGGCCTACTGAAAAAGGATCTTATGCCTGTTTTTCGTTTCATTTACGTGCTCACTAGGGCTGCACGATAGAAGAAAAATATGCGATAACGATATTACTTGCGATACATAAACAGATATTAAAATGTACTTAGTTCTGCATTTCTGCTACTTTCAGTGTTCTTCTAAAATACAAATTGCTTGTTGAATTTAAAACAAATGAAATCATTTCTAACATTGATTGAACAAATTGAACATTGAATTGAATATTAAAAGCCCCACTAAAAAAAGAATGTTAGTTTAATGTGCCATTTTCTGATATTTTCTTTTAACTAACACAAAAAAAACCTATGAGGATCTATCGCGATATGTTGCAGCCTTTCACATGTATATTGCGGCAGTCGATATTGCGGTGACAATAAAATATACAATATATTGTGCAGCCCTAGTGCTCAAGTGCTTGCAAGGCAAACGTCAGGAAATATGAAGTGTGAGAGATCTGAAAATGCAAACTTTCCATTTAAATTCATTTTATACATCCATTCTAAAAGCATCAATGCATTTGTTTTTGTTACGGTAGGGCACTGGAGGTTGGACCCAAAAGCAGACATGACACAGGAAATAAGTTTAAGTGATTTAATAAAGATAAATATATACAGTGAATAGTGCCAGGGGCAAGGGGGTGCCGTGTCCAGGGTATTCAGTGGTGAGTGGTGGTTGCAGTGCGCTCTCCAGAGCAGTGTCTCTTGTTTGTGACGTCGACCATGTGGTAATGGCGTCCTCCAGAGTCCAACAAACAATTCCAACACGTCACAAACTTCCTTGAATCCAGAGAGAAGCAGGCAGGCAAGCAAGCAGGCAGACAGGCAGGCAGGGGTAACTCAAAATGAAGTCAAAGACAAAACAGGAATCAAAGGAACCAGGAACACCGAGACAACCCAGGTAGACTAGACACACAGACACCCCAGAAATAATAACCTTACAACAGACAAAGGACAGACAGAGACTAAATACAAGAGGAAACAAGAGACAGGTGACACAAGGGCTGGGGAACAGGTGAAAGACATCAGGGCGGAGCAGACAATCACAAAAGGCGGGAAAACACAAGGCCAGACAAGACAGAAAAAAACAGACTACCAAAATAAAACAGGAAACAGAACAAATACACAATCATAACAGTTTTGGGTGTAATAAGCCATGCCCGCTTTACCCAATTGATACAAGATTGTAGGCGTGGCCTGAGTAGTGGCCCGTAGATCGTACCCTCTAAATTTCCCTGAGATATAAACTTTTCATATTGGTAGCGCCCCCTATTGGCCAATCTTCACCAAATTTAGGGTTGGTCTGGCAAAGTAAGACTACAATCTGAGTAACGCGAGTTACATACAAGGCATTTTAATCTAAAGAAAAATCTGTGAGTAAAAGAGTAACGTTATTTCCTGTTGCAGATGACTGCAGAGACTGAGAGAGTGAGACTGATTCTACATTTGCGAGATGGACATACTCCTATTAACAGGAGTTATGACGCTGTGTTGAAGTGAGGTGCTGTCCCGTCTCTGTTCCCGTGGTCAGAGCCAGAACCAGAGACAACATCGCTGTCCAAATGTTGGGGTAGTTACTAAAAAAAAAAAAAGATTACAGATTACTAGTTACTTTAAAAAAAGTAATGCCTTACTTTACTACATTACTCACTGCTGAAAGTGACTAGTTACACTACTAGTTACATTACTTTTGGATTACTCCGTAACATCACCTGAGATGCACAATAACTTACTTGCCGAATGACAATATAAAGTTAGACCTCATCTATGCCCAGATCAACACAAACCCGTAATATAATGAGGACATAGGCTACACAAGATCTCTTTTTTATGCTCTTTAATGCTACAAAGCTGACAACATTGTGAACATCAGCACAAAATGTGTCAAGAAGTATCTGTGTTTTGCCCAGTATGTTTTGGAAAGACAGCGATTCCACTGTCGAAACAGGCAACAATTCCTCCACTATGTATGCTACCACAAGCTTGGGTTGGGGGCCCTGGAAGCAATATTTTGGAAAGGGGGGCGTTGAGGTGCGCTTGGGGGGGGCGTTTGTTTTAAGGCAAGTTTAAACCAAAGATTCCCAATAACAATACATGTTTACACTTTAAACTACTTGCAAAAAGCAGGGGTCTGCAACATTAAAACCTGCCAGTTTACAGCACTGCAACATCATCATCATAACAAATGTATCATAACTCTTCTTCTCTTCTGTGCTTCTATCGTCTTTGTTTGGCGCAGCTCCGCGCTGCCTCCAAGGTAACGGGACGTCAGAGCATCATCTCATATGAGCTCTGTACTTCAGTGTGAAGCTGCGTTCAGATTTAAAGTGCTCATATTATGCTTGTTGGCTTTTTCCCTTTCCTTTATTGTGTTATATATCTTTTTGTGCACGTTATAGGTTTTAAGTGAAAAAGCCCAAAGTCCCCCCCAAAGGGACTTACCATCTCCAACAGAAAACACTGTTCACAAACTGCTCCAAACAGCTCTATTGTAGTCCAGCCTTTACTTCAGAGACAAACGTGGTCACTTTGGAACACACGTTATAATGCTCGCCTAGCTGCTAGCATGGCACGCCCTCATACTCTGCTTCTGACTGGCTAGTAGTCCTTACCTAGGTACTGTCAGGGCACGCCCTCATACTCTGCTTCTGACTGGCTAGTAGTCCTTACCTAGGTACTGTCAGGGCACGCCCTCATACTCTGCTTCTGACTGGCTAGTAGTCCTTACCTAGGTACTGTCAGGGCACGCCTCATACTCTGCTTCTGACTGGCTAGTAGTCCTTACCTAGGTACTGTCAGGGCACGCCTCATACTCTGCTTCTGACTGGCTAGTAGTCCTTACCTAGGTACTGTCAGGCACGCCTCATACTCTGCTTCTGACTGGCTAGTAGTCCTTACCTAGGTACTGTCAGGGCACGCCTCATACTCTGCTTCTGACTGGCTAGTAGTCCTTACCTAGGTACTGTCAGGGCACGCCCTCATACTCTGCTTCTGACTGGCTAGTAGTCCTTACCTAGGTACTGTCAGGCACGCCTCATACTCTGCTTCTGACTGGCTAGTAGTCCTACTAGGTACTGTCAGGGCACGCCTCATACTCTGCTTCTGACTGGCTAGTAGTCCTTACCTAGGTACTGTCAGGGCACGCCCTCATACTCTGCTTCTCGACTGGCTAGTAGTCCTTACCTAGGTACTGTCAGGGCACGCCTCATACTCTGCTTCTGACTGGCTAGTAGTCCTTACCTAGGTACTGTCAGGGCACGCCCTCATACTCTGCTTCTGACTGGCTAGTAGTCCTTACCTAGGTACTGTCAGGGCACGCCCTCATACTCTGCTTCTGACTGGCTAGTAGTCCTTACCTAGGTACTGTCAGGGCACGCCCTCATACTCTGCTTCTGACTGGCTAGTAGTCCTTACCTAGGTACTGTCAGGGCACGCCTCATACTCTGCTTCTCTGACTGGCTAGTAGTCCTTACTCTAGGTACTGTCAGGGCACGCCCTCATACTCTGCTTCTGACTGGCTAGTAGTCCTTACTCTAGGTACTGTCAGGGCACGCCTCATACTCTGCTTCTGACTGGCTAGTAGTCCTTACCTAGGTACTGTCAGGGCACGCCCTCATACTCTGCTTCTGACTGGCTAGTAGTCCTTACCTAGGTACTGTCAGGGCACGCCCTCATACTCTGCTTCTGACTGGCTAGTAGTCCTTACCTAGCTACTGCGCATGTGCGACTCCCAACAAAGATGGAACAGAAGTGAGATGCCTACGGTGGCCGACAGGGGCAAACGCCCTGCAACTTCAGAAAACACACGCAAATAGACAAAACACAAGCAAATTAAGAAAACAGCTTCATTAATTTGACAACACGTGCAGCATTCAGCAAACGTGCTGCAAATACCACAACACAACCAAATACATAAACGCGCTGCAAATATAAAACGATGCAAAAAGAAAAGCACACAAACCCAGAAAACAAATCCAGATTCAGATTACACAACGGAAGTTCTCCAGACCTCTAGAGGGAGCAGCTAGTGGAACAGCTGGATTTTAGACCCCACAGGGAGGGAGAGAGAAAGAGAGAGAGAGAGGGAGAGGGAGAGGGAGAGAGGGAGGGAGAGAGGGAGAGAGAGAGAGAGAGAGAGAGAGAGAGAGAGAGAGAGAGAGAGAGAGGGAGAGGGGAGAGAGAGAGAGAGGGAGAGGGAGAGAGGGAGAGGGAGAGAGAGAGAGAGGGAGAGGGAGAGAGGGAGAGAAGGAGAGAGAGAGGGAGAGGGAGAGAGAGGGAGAGAGAGAGGGAGAGAGAGAGAGAGAGAGAGAGAGGGAGAGAGAGAGAGAGAGGGAGAGGGAGAGAGGAGAGAGGGAGAGAGGGAGAGAGAGCGAGCAACTACATAGACTGTAAATATGAAGTCTATGTTTGAGATATGTTTTCTCTGGTTTGGTGGGTGTGTCTCTCAGGTCAGGTGATACTCATCAGCAGAGACGTCTGTAAACTCGTGGTAATAAAACATTTAAAACTGCATCAGCGTTTAACGTTGACGTTTGTTTGAGCCATATTACATCAGAGGGTTTCATTTCCAGGTCCGAAAGGCGCATCACTGAAGTATAGGCCTCCTCAAGTGGAATATTGTGATTATACAACAACGGTTACCAACAAAATAAGTGATCAATCTGTATTCATATTGTGGAGCAATATAAGATTTTTTTTTCTTTTTTAAACCCTCAAATCACGACTTCTGGTGAGTTTTGGGGAAATAAATAGACAGATTGAGACATGCAATTATGACAAACTATCAACAGATTCAAGGCATCTGCTGTGAAAAAAGATGGAAACTACAAAGCATGATTATTGCAGCACACATACCCAGGGGCGTCGGACTGGGGGGGGGGAAAGGGGACTGATTACCCAGCACATGTGTTGTCAAATTAATGAAGATGTTTTCTTAATTTGCTTGTGTCTTGTCTTTGTGCGTGTTTCCTTAAGTTGCAGGGCGTTTGCCCCTGTCGGCCACCGTAGATGTCTCACTCTGTAGCTAAAACAGAGAGCTCAACACACAGGGTGAAAAGAGGAGCTGCAGCAATGTGCACTACAACAAAGATATGGTGTTTTTTAAAAATTAAACCATGTAAACCTATTCTGATATAACCTCTAAATACAATTATGAACCTGAAAATGAGCATAATATGATACAATATAATACATTAAAAAAAAGCAATCGACGCAGGGTTGTGTGTCGGTGGGAGTGTCACTGAAACGGACCAGTTGTGTGACGTCCTGTTGTGTTATTTAACCCCCCCCCCCCCAATTTAGCATAAGTAGATTTTATGATTCGCAGTAGACTGTACTCGGACGAGTGTTATGGTGTTACGCAAACACGCACGAAAACGGACGTTGGATTTGTTATTCTATCCTCACGTTATGCAGATAGTTGAAGAACCAGTAACGCAAGTACCACGATAATTATTTGATAAGTAACTGTAATGTGATAACTGAGTTATCAACAGTAATGCGTTAAATTACTGTGTTACAGACAAATGTAATCTGATTACAGCGTTACCCCCAACACTGGTGTCCCAACAGGTAACGGCTTGCTACACGTTAATATTGGCATTACATTTTATCAGCAGTGGAAAGTAACTATTAACTGAGTATTTTTATTTTCTCCTACTTTATAGCCTACTTCTACTCCACTGTACAATTCAGAGTCAGCTGTACGTTTTACTTCACTATTTATTTTATAACTTTAGTTAGGCTACTTTGAAGATTCTGATTTATAATACAAACTGTTATCAATAACTACATTGTGATGTATTAAATTGGATAAAGATCCCGTGGTGAAATTCACAAGCCTGCCAAGCCCTTTTTTAATGGCAAAATATGGGTCAAACCATCTGAATGAAGTATTGTGGTGCTGAGATGTCCCGGCCTACAAATTGTATCCTACAGACTAAAGAAAAAATCTTTGTTTGGTACAGATCCTCGCAAAAATCACACTATAATCATTTTAATTTCTTTCAATGTTAATAATTTTCAATGAAAATGCGAATAATGATACAAAAACGATCATTCCCTTCAATATCGTGAATCTTATCGCAATCACAATTAGACATATTGTAATATAAGTAATTACTCTCAATTGGCAGTAACTAGTAATCTATAATGAATTACATTTTGGAAGTACGTTAACTTGCCAGACACTGTTAGCCTATTGATAATGACATTATGTTTCCTGTTCAATCGCCCCGCTGATTCATTTGAAAAGATTTACTTACTGTTGTGATAAAAGACGCTCACGTCCAGCACCATTTCAGAGTGACGACGGAAAGAGCCAATCGCTGTCCAAGAAAACGACAACATTCATGAATGCACCAATGGCTGAGAGGAACAGCGATCTGATGAGGAAGTTGAAGTTGGACTTGTTTTGGTTAGCCACTGAGACTGACTTTTTGTTAACAATGCGACGGTTAAATAACAATTTAGTGGTTAATAAATATTAGTATTTCATATTTTTGGCAATGGGGTCACTGAGGTTCAACGCTGGCCAAGACAATTCAGCGACGGCGGCCGCAGTTGCAGAGGTAACAACTATAACTTAGCCGATGTTCTTAACGTTAGCTATATTAACTTAGTTAACGTTAGCCTATTGGCTAAAACGAATTAGTCAGAGTTTGACTGATCAAGTAACTTAACCTTTAAATATTTTTTCATTATTTTGGTTGCTGACTAGAAGATTGGGGGATTTTTTTTTTAAACTAACGTTACCTTCCGTGTAGGCCAGTGTTCGTTTTCGTCCCAGCAGTCAGAAACATGGGTAATGTTAACGTTACTAAAGTTAGCAGTATGTTAAAATAGAAAGTTAGATTAGGCTAGCTAGCTAGCTAACTTGGGTAACGTTAGCAGGGATGGGCAATAACACACGTTTTAAATTTGTTTTACATAAAGTAATACGGATGATTAGCCGATATCTTAACTCTTGAACCAGTAAGGACTGTCATACTATAACCTACTGTATGTGACGGTCCCAAATTAAGCCTATGAATAAGATTTAAAAATGAATGCTGAAAAAATAAGTCGTAGATTTAAAGTAGCTAGTGACATGGCACATTTTGCACAGCATTATTTACATCCTTTTAAGTAATTAAATCTGTTGAAACATACTTTTTACTGTAGTGATATAGCTACTGTTGTTGTGACTCTGGAAAAAGATTAATGCGTGAACGAAGTACTGCCAAGTGATATAATATGTAATATACACCCAAGTGACACTAGCTAAATACAGTATGTGTGGTTACAGATATCAAAATACAGCATTTGGTCATGGTGGATATTTATGCACCGGAAATATAGCTGGCATTCATAATTAGGTCACAGAATATGGTGGAATATGAAGTCGGTCTGTAAGCACTGCCTACAAATGTGTGAAACGAAAGTGACACATTGGAATCTAATTATACGGGCTGGTTAAGTTAGCTGTATTATGTATCAAAGAACAGTGTTGGGTAAGTTACTTCCAAAATGTACTACATTATAGATTACTAGTTACTGTCATTTGAGAGTAATTAGTTATATTACAATATTACTGTCTCTGAATTGTAATGCTTTACACTACTTTTGCATTACTTTTGAGTTACTTTCAGCAAAATAACAGCGGAAGTTTGACTTGGCAGGTAGCTTGTGAATTTCACCACGGGGTAAATAAAGTCTCCTCTATATCCACTTGAATACAGCATAGATTATTCATAATATTTTGTATAATTAATATGAATATGCAACGTAACTAAAGCTATAAAAAAAAATAGAGAAGTGAAACGTACAGTAGGCAAGGAAGAGAAAATGAAAATACTCAATTAAAAGTACCTTACAGTTGTATTAAAGTACGGCATAGTTACTTCCCACCGTTGATAAAATGCAATGGTATTTACGTGTAGCACGCGGCCGCTGGGGACGCGACTACGGGGAAAGGACGCGCGACAATAACGAGACGGTTGTGATTAGGAAGACTACGGGAAACAAAACGCCACACACGGGACGCGATCCCCGGTCTCCCGGGTGAAAGTCCTGTGTTGTTTGTTTGTTTGTGTTGTATTGTCGGCTTTTTATACTACTCCCTGCCATTTTCGTGCTGTGACCTCGAAATATGCTTCCCATTGAAATACATTACTTCACATTTTCGTGCTGGCCACCACGAGAAAAACGAGAAAAACGTCCCTGTGAACACGTATCAGTAGATTAAATAACGTGACCATTTCACGAACTGCCATGAGACTGGGCTGAACTTTCTGTATGGATCATATGGTATTATGGGTATTTTATCTGCTGAACCGTTGCATTTGGCAAAACAAACTCATTTAATTGACAAATCACACCATGGCTACGCTTTCCTGTCATTTGTTTTCATTTCAAAGAGTAATTAGTTGTATCGTTCAGCCCTAATAAATACCCTGAAATTGTGTCAGAAGCAGCATTGTCCAACAATATTTTCACATTATGCTGTATCATCTTTTAGTCTAATTTGTTTAATATGTAAATAGTTATTGGATTTCTAAATTATCTGATAATGTTATCTGGTCATTTTTTTTACACTACAAGTAAATGCTCGACCTGTGGGAAACACTGGACTGTGGATAGACAGGAAAGAGGGGAGATAGAGGGGATGACACGCAGCAAAGGGCTGCAGGTCGGATTCGAACCCGGGCCCCTGCAAAGAACTCAGCCTACATGGGGTGCACGCTCTTACTGGGTGAGCTAGAGGTCGCCCCACCAAGATTTTTTTCTGTAGAATAGGATTTGTATCCCGGGACGTCCCCCTGCGATTTGGATATTGCTCTATTCCATATTGCGATTTCGATAAAATTGCGATTAATTGTGCAGCCCTACACGGTGCACGCCGTTTGGAGATTGAGCGTGCCCAAGAGAAACGGGAAGCAGCAAGACATTAGTACTGGTTAAAATGTACAGGCAGAAGACAACAAGATGCCAGAAAGACAGCAACAGCATTCTCCAGAAGCCACGCAGAACACCAAGAAGCAGCAAGACATTAGTACATTAATACATTAACTGTATCCACATTTAGTACATGTAGCCATGATTAAAGCCATTTTACTGAAACATGCAAACATGCAGAGCAGCATTAAGCAATGAGACAAAAAAATAAAACAATGTTTCAGTTAGGGACGCCCCGATAGATTGAACGGCGATCATTATCGGTCCATATTTACTAAAAACACGTGATCCGGTGCTCGGCATTAATCTCTTCTAGCCGCCGATGAACTACTACACACATAAAGTTAAACACTCGGCCGAGAGCAACAACTGCGTGTCTGTGCCTGATTGCCTGTTCATGTGAAGTGAAGTCCTCCAGCGGCCTGCCCCCGCACTTGGCCAGAAGCCGCACGTGGTTGCTCAGGCGCGTGCACGGTACTACTTACAAAACATTAGTTGGAGTCGTCACCCAGCGGCGCGTGGTGAGTTTAAGCTCACAACGGAGAGTGAGGAAAAAAGGCTGAAAAGGCGGCACTCAAACGCCAGATAGTAACACAAGCAACGGTGACTAGTAAACGATAACTGTCATCGCCGCATGACGCTCACTTTTTCTCGGCTAAACGCCATAGAGACCACCCCCCTTCTGGGGAGTGTGTCCACCATCATTTCCATTCATTTCTGTAGGAGCAGCCATGCCGTGTCTTCAGGTAGCGTCTCGGGGGAGAAGCGGGGCTTCAGCCTCTCAAAAACCCCACAAAAATCTTTAAAACTAACCGTTGTCGGTTTGAAATAAGGACAGATTCCGCAACTACACAGCCCATTTCTCACATAAAATGTTTTCAGAAACACATTTCGGTGAAATATTTTCGTAAATAAAGAGATCGTATTCCAAACAAGCTGCCATTATGGTGTGTTTTGAAATCCGGGAACAGACGCGTTGTTTAGAATCCCACTTTGTTTCTTGCAGAGCGAGCGGTCGGAGCAGAGGAGAGTTTAACTTTAGTAGCGAAGATATCAGGTGAATACAGCACATGGATGTATAATAAGAACGGTACAGCAGGGTTTGCGGTTTTGTGCACTGTAAGCTGTAGCAGGAAAAGTTAACAACACCCGTTTTCCGGTGCGTTATTGACTTTGAATGTGACGCACCAGAAGAAAAAAATCAAACCCATATTTATCTACTTACAATGGGAAAGAGAGTCTTTCATTAGCAGAATTTCCAGTTCAAAAACTCACATATATGTGCTCATTTGATGTAGGAAAAGGGTATAAGAAACAAGACTGACTTGTGATTCTAATTCATAGGTTTACTAAAGAGTGACACACCATAATATAGCTGGTTACACTGCCGTCTGGTGGAGATCCCAACACACTACAAATATAATATATATATCAGTGTTTAACTAAACAACACGACACAAAAATGATCGGCATCGGCGCTCAATCGGCAGATATTGCTCATTGATGATCATAAATCAGTATCGGAGGCTAAAAACGTGATCGGGACGTCTCTAACGTTAACTGTATCCACATTTAGTACATGTAGCCATGCAAGCAACAAAACACAGCCAAGCAACACCGATTATAGCCATTTTCCTGAAACATGCAAACATGCAGAGCAGCATTAAAGCTACATTGTGTAAGAATTTCTCCCATCTAGTGGTGAAAATTGTATATGACAACCAACTGAATATTACTTTCTAACCCCTCCTCCTACGGTGGCCGAACCCGAAATGATCTCTTAGTATCTCCGTCGTTTACACGCAGCTGTTCTAGCCACTCCAATATTAACTTTGGTCTCGTTGCTTTGCCTGTCCCGTTGTCGTTTTAATTCTCTTTTTCGCTTCCCTGGCGAGTAATCTCCCCCTGGCGTTCGTCACGGTGCCACTGAGTGTGAGAGGGCGAAATGCGGAGGTATGTCCCTCTTTGGCTAAGGTATTTTAAAGATGGAGGCGCTACATGGCTGCAGTCATTCGAGCGACTCGCCCGTATGTATTCTGAATGATTCTGAATGTCAGATTCTACGCTTACGAGAATACTTTGATTAGTTGGTGGAAGTAATTACACATGAATGAGCACATATTTGTGAAAGAACAAAGGCTGTTTTGCTAAGAATCAACTCCAAAAATTACACAATGTAGGTTTAAGCAATGAGAGAAAAAAAAATGTAAATGATGTTTCAGTAGCTTCTTCAACCCAGTGTTTGTGACAGAGTGGTATGTTTGTATGTTTACAGACCAAGTTGGTGTGCCTGGGGTTAAACAACCAGAGCTACATCTGTGAGTCGGGTCACTGCTGTGGAGAGACCCAGTGCTGCAGCTACTACTATGAACTGTGGTGTGAGTTACCCACCTCTTCTTCATTCATTCTGAAGTGTTTGAATGGTTTCTCTTATTGGCTCACAGAACTACGGTGCTCAGCATCAGTGAATACACCCATGCTAAAGTGGACTAAAAAGAGGCATAAAAAACCATCTTTTGGAAATTGATCTTAATGCCTTAATTAAAAAAATGAGGAAAAATCCAATCTTTAAGGACACCAATTTTCTTTGTGAATGAATAATGTATCGTAAATAAATAAATGTTCTTCCTTAAAATACAGGGAGCATAAGTCAGTACACCCCTATGTTCGATTCCCATAGAGGAAGGCAGATTTATATTTTTAAAGGCCAGTTATTTCATGGATCCGGGATACTATGATCCTGATAACGTTCCTTGGCCTTTGGAATTAAAATAGCCCCCCCCCCACATCATCACATACCCTTCACCATACCTAGAGATTGGCATGGTTGTATTTCAGTTAGCCTAATAGCTGGTTTGATTTGCATTGAGAGATGATCTTATGGAAAGTACCCCATGCCAATCTCTAGGTATGGTGAAGGGTATGTGATGATGTGGGGCTATTTTATTCCATACAGTTTATACAATGTGCATTTGCTATATTTGTACTTTATCCAACAAATGTAACCCTGAAAGTAAATGAAGTCTGAAATGCAACAGAAGGGGACGCAGGATGAGGAGCTGATGTTTGATACAGGTCAGAAGTGGTGGAGCCCTGTGTCTAATCTGTCACTTACAATCTGCACGTTTTACTGCTGCTCGGCTGCCTCTCGTTAAAATTGCTCATCAGTTTAGAGAAACCTCTGGTGTTTTTATGTATGGTTTTAATAAAGTTTTTTTGATACAAATAACATCAAAGCCAACCAGTGGCAGTGGCCGAAGTTGAAGAAAGCAGGGCGTCAGATCTCACTATCTTTTCAGCAGTGACATAAGCTACGTTCAGACTGCAGGCACAAGTGCCCCAAATCTGAGTCCAAGTGCTCCAAGAGATCAAGTGACCAGGTCAGACTTCTTCAGAAGTAGTGTGAACACTCAATTCTTGCCCAGGTCAGATTTTTTCAAATCAGATTTAGTCCACTTCCATATGTGGACAACCAGATCTGATTATTTTTTTTTGAACAACCAAGGCGGATTAGAGGCGACTTTTATGTCAATCTGCATCGACATTTGTCACAATTATGCGCCGACGAGAGTCAGCCCTAGACACAGACAGTAACATTAAAAACTTGACTAGGCCTACAACATGGAGAACAGTGATGGAGCAAGTCAATGGAGGGAGAGGGAGGTGTTAGACCTAATTCGTGTATGGGGAGATACTTCAATTCAATCAAAACTAGAAGGATCATACCGTAACCGCTCCGTTTTTGAAAAAATAGCAAACGGGTTAGGCCAAAATAGCCAATTTGGCTCTCTTTCTCTTCATTCTTCTCCTCCTCAGTACCTGTTCATTAATGTCACGGCTTCCATTACACAAACATTTTGAAATAAAAGTGAGAATGCTGACTTCCTCCATAACCTCCCTAACTTTAGTGCAGCAGCGTGCTGCGTCTGATGTCATTGTTATTGTTCTTTTGCGCATGCGGGTCAGTTTGAAACCACAAACAGTTCACACTGGAATCTGATAAGGGCCACATTTTAAAAGGTCATGTCAACAGCCAAACAAAAAATCGGATCTGAAAAAATACGAATTAAGCATTAGGACTTGCGGTGTGAACGTAGCCATTAGGGGTGGTACGGTTCATGAAAAAACATCCAAACCGCTCGGTCCGCTTGTCTCGGTTCGGAGCGCGCGTGCGTGTGTGTGTGCCGCACGGTTCAACGCATGCGCAATGTAGCCTCGTGCCCGTCAGGTGCCCGTATGTGACCTCAGACAGTGTGTTTCCCTTTCGCGCGAAAGAAGAGGTGTGGACAAGTTACCAACCAAACGTACAGCTAAAGACCGTGCAAAACATTTCAGACCGTCCTGCCAACCTGTCTACATTTTAACATCAATGTACTGGAACGTTTTTTCACTCTAAAGTCGCTGAAGCGGCTGCAGTTTAGATCCTGTCGGGTCTCTGCAGCGGGCGGGGCTGCTCAGTTCTCCCCGCGACTGACACACACACACACACACACACACACACACAAACGCACACGCACACGGTGGATGCAGGAAAAAACAGAGATGAGACGTATACAGGAGGACCTGACAGCTACGCTCGTTATTGTAAGTGCAATGATAAGTCCAGTAAGTACTTTATCAAACCGTATGACTGTGTGGCCCAGCCCAGCCCAAGATAGGACATTAACTAATGATGTAAACTGTTTTTATGTTTAACGTATTCTGACTTATTCAAAAGACGGAGCTTTAAGAGTTCCTCTCTTTTTCTTTTAAAGGATACATGTTTGTAAGAGCTACACTGAAGTTGGCAGTTTGATAAATGCAAGTTATTTCAATTGATATTCTGTAATATTTCAATCTTCATGTGCTAAAAAGGCACATAGGTTCCTGTAGATGGCAATACACATTCTCCTTTTTCTGCCAAATAAATGAAAAGCATGTTGAAATCATCAATGTCTTCCCTCTCGCTGTATCAACATCTCAGCTAGCTTTCCTCAGAGATGGTCTCAATAATGTGCTTAAAGTCAAGTCAAATTCAGTTTGTGCATGATTACATGATATAACTATATAATTATGTAATACTGTATCCTACATTGTGGATAATTAAGCTATATAGGCCTATCATATGCTGAAGTATATTTCTGGAGTGTTAAAGATTAAAAGAAAAAATAACAAGAACCGTACAGAACCGAAAACCGTGACCCTAAAACCCAATATGAACCCAACCGTACCAGCCCTAGTAGCCACAGTGTCAAGTTGGCACGGTACAGCTAAGTTCACACTACAAGACTGTTACGGTGGTCAGATCTCTGTACTGTTCACTAGGGTTGGGCATCGTTTGGTTTTTAACGATTCTGATTCCAGTCCTGATTCTTCCTTTAGATTCCAGTTCTCATTGATTCTTGATTCTGATTCTTTGAGGGTGGAGTTGAAACGGGTCACATGCTTATTTCACGAATAAGAGGGAAGTTATATTTTGATCCAATGGTGGGTTGCAGTTTTACCGGGCTTCTCAGCATAAAATAAAGCCAGACTAGAGCGCTGCTTACTGAGCTCCAAGGATGTAACACAACAAGCGCCTGGTCGCTACGGAAACCAGAACTTGCTCATGTTAAATTTGGAACCCGTGATCAGATTTGAAACCAAACCCTCCAAACGATTCCAATAAAGAAACGATTCCGAGGGAATCGTAATTTTTGAAACGATTCCAAGTAGGAATCAGTTCTCGATGCCCAACCCTCCTGTTCACACTACACAACTTGCTGTTTTTGGTTACAACGCTGTCTCTGTCTCTCCTCTGCTCTGCTCTCTGTCTGGGTGTGTCTGTTTGACTCGGGGAAAGGGTGACACACACACACACACTCACACTCACACTGTACCCATCAGAGCAGACAGGCCACAGCGGACAGGATGAAGTTTGCGCTTTGGCTGAATTCCGGCAATTCTGCACCTGCATGGTCAAAAGCTCATTTTGATCAGTTTTCAAATTAAGAATTGAAATCGTGACACCCCCTTCCGATGAGCATGTCTGGTCTCAAAACTACGTTTTGTCACGAAAACACATGCGAGTAGCGACATGGGCCATGACTACCAAGTTATACCAAATGCGAGACAGGATTTTCTTTCAAGCAATCGGCAGAACTTTGCTCGTAGTCATACTTGTTGATGTTAGCGTTGGCACACCTGTGTACAAAATAGCCCGTTTCCTGCCCCCGGCTGAGCGCCGCTACGTTGGAGTTTAACCCGGTGGACGAGAGGGTCGCCTCCCTACGCCTGCGGGTTGTGGGGGGGAAAACTCTGACTGTTGTTTGTGCATATGCACCAAACAAGAGTTCAGCGTATTCGGCCTTCTTGGAGACCTTGAGTGGAGTCCTGCATGGGGCTCCAGTCGGGGACTCCATAGTTCTGCTGGGGGACTTCATCGCGCACGTGGGTAATGATGGAGACACATGGAGAGGCGTGATTGGGAGGAACGGCCTCCCTGATCTAAAACGGAGTGGTTGTTTGTTGTTGGACTTCTGTGCTAGTCATGGATTGTCTATAACGAACACCATGTTCGAACATAGGGATGCTCATAAGTGTACTTGGTACCAGAGCACCCTAGGCCAAAGGTCAATGATCGATTTTATAATCGTTTCATCTGATCTGAGGCCATATGTTTTGGACACTCGGGTGAAGAGAGGGGCGAAGCTGTCAACCGATCACCATCTGGTGGTGAGTTGGGTCAGGGGGTGGGGGAAGACTCTGGTCAGACCTGGTAAGCCCAAACGGGTAGTGCGGGTAAATTGGGAACGTCTGGAGGAGGCCCCTGTCCGACAGACTTTCAACTCACACCTCCGGCGGAGCTTTTCGTGCATCCCTGTGGAGGCTGGGGGCATTGAACCCGAGTGGACCATGTTCAAAGTTTCCATTGCTGAAGCTGCGGTGAGGAGCTGTGGTCTTAGGGTCTTAGGTGCCTCAAGGGGCGGTAACCCACGAACACCGTGGTGGACACCGGTGGTCAGGGAAGCCGTCCGACTGAAGAGGGAGTCTTTCCGGGATATGTTATCCCAGACGACTCCGGAGGCAGTTGCAAGGTACCGAAGGGCCCGAAGGGCTGCAGCCTCTGCCGTGAAAGAGGCAAAGCAGCGTGTGTGGGAGAAGTTCGGAGAAGACATGGAGAAGGACTTTCGGTCTGCACCAAGGTACTTCTGGAAAACCGTTCGCCACCTCAGGAGGGGAGCGGGGAACCATCCAAGCTGTGTACAGTAAGGATGGGATGCTGTTGACCTCAGCTGAGGAGGTAATAGGGCGGTGGAAGGAGCACTTTGAGGAACTCCTAAATCCGACTAATACGCCCTCTATGGTAGAGGCAGAGCTGGAGGATGAGGGGGATTGGCATCAGTTTCCCTGGTGGAGGTTGCTGAGGTAGTTAAACAACTCCACAGTGGCAAAGCCCCAGGAATTGATGAGAAAAAAAAGGGGGGACCAGAGGGTGTGTGCCAATTACAGGGGTATCACACTTCTCAGCCTTCCCGGTAAAGTCTACTCCAAGGTGCTGGAAAGGAGGGTTCGGTCGATAGTCGAATCTCAGGTTGAAGAGGAACAATGCGGATTCCGTCCTGGTCGTGGAACAACGGACCAGATCTTTACTCTCGCAAGGATCCTGGAGGGGAGCCTGGGAGTATGCTCAACCAGTCTACATGTGTTTTGTGGATCTGGAGAAGGCGTATGACCGGGTGCCCCGGGAGATACTGTGGGAGGTGCTGCGGGAGTACGGGGTGAGGGGTCCCTTCTCAGGGCCATCCAATCTCTGTACGACCAAAGCGAGAGCTGTGTCCGGGTTCTCGGCAGTAAGTCGGACTCGTTTCAGGTGAGAGTTGGCCTCCGCCAGGGCTGCGCTTTGTCACCAATCCTGTTTGTAGTATTTATGGACAGGATATCGAGGCGTAGTCGGGGTGGAGAGGGGTTGCAGTTCGGTGGGCTGGGGATCTCATCGCTGCTTTTTGCAGATGATGTGGTCCTGATGGCATCATCGGCCTGTGACCTTCAGCACTCACTGGATCGGTTCGTAGCCGAGTGTGAAGCGGCTGGGATGAGGATCAGCACCTCTAAATCGGAGGCCATGGTTCTCAGCAGGAAACCGATGGAGTGCCTTCTCCAGGTAGGGAATGAGTCCTTACCCCAAGTGAAGGAGTTCAAGTACCTTGGGGTCTTGTTCGCGAGTGAGGGGACAATGGAGCGGGAGATTGGTCGGAGAATCGGCACAGCAGGTGCGGTATTACATTCAATTTATCGCACTGTTGTGATGAAAAGAGAGCTGAGCCAGAAGGCAAAGCTCTCAATCTACCGGTCAGTTTTTGTTCCTACCCTCACCTATGGTCATGAAGGCTGGGTCATGACCGAAAGAACAAGATCCAGGGTACAAGCGGCCGAAATGGGTTTCCTCAGGAGGGTAGCTGGCGTCTCCCTTAGAGATAGGGTGAGAAGCTCAGTTATCCGTGAGGAGCTCGGAGTAGAGCCGCTGCTCCTTTGCGTCGAAAGGAGCCAGTTGAGGTGGTTCGGGCATCTGGTAAGGATGCCCCCTGGGCGCCTCCCTAGGGAGGTGTTCCAGGCACGTCCAGCTGGGAGGAGGCCTCGGGGGAGACCCAGGACTAGGTGGAGGGATTATATCTCTAACCTGGCCTGGGAACGCCTCGGGACCCCCCAGTCGAAGCTGATTAACGTGGCCCGGGAAAGGGAAGTTTGGGGTCCCCTGCTGGAGCTGCTACCCCCGCGACCCGACCCCGGATAAGCGGATGAAGATGGATGGATGGATGGATGGATATTCTTTTTAAAGCTTGGGAATACAACCAGACTAGCTCGTAAAAAATTGTTGAGTGGAAAATCAGGGTAATAATATAATCATAGCTAATAAGGTTAAGTCATGTAGTGTGAACTATGTATGTATATAATAATTATTATACTAATTATTTGTACTCTTTCATGTGTCACAACATGAAAGAGTGATGCAGTTATGAGGTTTGGCTTATTTTGTCAATGAAAAGAATTTAGCAAAAAATGTGTTCATACTTGTTTGCCAGTACCCAAGCTAAGATTTAAAAAGAAAGACATAAAAAAAGACTTTGTACCGTTCGTCAAGATATGTATAAAGCGTGTTTTGGTACATCCCTGCAGGGTTCTGGTTGGTGTGGACTGTGATCATTATCCTGACGTGCTGCTGCATTTTTCATCACTGGCGCTCCAAGCAGCGCTTCCAGCAGCAGCGGCGGCAGAATGAGATCAACCTGATTGCATACAGAGAGGCTCACAACAACTCTCAGCTACCCCTCTATCTCAGTAAGTAGCTGTCTGGTATGCTGCCATTCCACTGCCTCTGCACATTCCACACATGGTTAGTCTCTACCTCTCAGACACACATTATACATGCTCGTACATTGCGCGGGAAATAAAAGATTCTAGCTTGCTGAGCAAGTTGTCCAACTGAACTACCGTTCACTGAGCTGCTCTCTGAACTTGCCGAACCACTGAACTTTCACTCACAAACTCCGTGTACAGCACACAAGACTGTACGTAGGGTCGCGTTTCTACGCCATCATGGCAGCGACCGCCGTGGCCGGTGGCATTATGTTTTCGGGTTGTCTGTCCGTCCTGTTTTTGTCCACGTGATATTAAGTGGCCCACAGAGCGGTGCTCTCGGTAGCCAGTCCGACTATGTTTTGAATGATTTGCGGTGAGGAGGCTAGTGTGCTCGTAAATAATTGTTACGGTTCGGGCACGTATCTGTTTTTTAGACATAACGTTATATGATCCACTAGTCTCGATAGCAGTATCGATAAGCTCGGACCTTATTCATTTTTGGGTTTTGAGACATTTGGAACCGGGTCTAGAAACCCATCCCTACTCATTGTGCAGATAGACACATTTAAAGACATATTCATGTTCATGCTTTATGTTGTCATGGTAATTGTCACATGTTTACAAGGCTGGACATTCAACGAATCAGTCAGTGTGATTGAAGTAGTTTATAAGTAAATAAATATGTCATTCATATAAATGTATGCATCATAGCATACAGGCCTGGCCCACAGCAAAGTTTATGTTTAATCTATCTAATAGTGTGTTGGTCAAACTATACAATACATTGTATTGAATAATACAATGGGTCGATCTATAACCCTCTATTCCCTAGACCACTGGTTCTCAAGCTTTTTTCAATGATGTTCCCCCTTTGAACAGTTTTTTTAAGCCATGTACCCCCTAACCAGCGCAAATAATTTTTGGTAGAAAAAAAAAAGTCTCTATAAAGAGGAAGAATACAGCACTGTCAGCGATAGATTTACTAAACACCAGCCTTGGACCTGGAGAACATTTGAATGATGATGAGAAAAGACGGTAGAAAGAAGGAAGGAAGGCAAGAATAGGTCGGAAATAGTAATAAAAACTTAGAAAAAAACCACAGTAGAAAGAAGGAAGGCAACACTGGGACGACACAAGTGACAAAAATTCAAATAAGCGACAAACTTTGAAAAAAGTGACAAAAACGTCAAAGAAAAAAGACAAAAGTAAGGAAGAAAGGCAAGAATAGGTCAAAACAAACGACAAAACCTTCAAGAAAAGGTGACAAACTTCAAAAACAGAGACAAAAACTTGGAGAGAAAAAAGACAGAAGTAACTACAGTTTTGTAACTGAAAAACATTTTGCAAAAAACATTACGTACCCCCTGCAGTCCTCCAAAGTACCCCTAGAGGTACACGTACCGCCATTTGAGAAACACTGGCCTAAAGTAGAGCGAGCGGGTTTATTTAATTTGGGGAGATTTTGATATCGCAGCAGCGCTAATCATTACAGCACCGCTGGATGCATATAAGGGAAACGCTGTGTCATCTTTCATACTCGTCTGTATTGTTTTCTCCCCAGGATTCTTGCCCACGTACCTGCTGCCAGCCTATGAAGAGGTGGTTGGCCGTCCAGTCACGCCTCCTCCTCCTTACACCCCTCTTCAGTCAGCACCTCCACCCACAGAGCCACCCGAGGAAGCTCCTTGCCCCCACTCCGCAATCTCCGTCCCCAGTGATGCTGATGCAGCGCTCCCTGCTGCTCCAGAGGTCACGCAGCAGAGCCACCCTCACAGTGCTCACAACCCCAACAAGGACTCGACACCGGGCAGGTACCGGCGCTTCACAGGGGATTCTGGGATCGAAGTGTGCGACGGCCACGAACAGTGGGATCAGCACAGCCTTTTAGAAAGAGGAGATGAGACGGACGAAGAGGGCGCGGGGCAAACGGAGGAGCCATGTGACGGCTGTGGTCCCGAGACCTTTGAACACAGCCATATTAGTGGTGCAGTCATTCATGAAGACCGAGATGGACACACAGCTGCGGACACAGAGCCACAGTCTCTTAGCTAATCCAAAATAATATCTTTAACAAAACTCATCATACCATTAGTGCTCAGGGGTTAGGGCTGTTTGTACAAGTGTACGTTTGACTAACACCAGCGTGTGTGGCAGGCCTGGAGACAAATTAAAAGTTTGACTAAATATTTGAACAATTTCCAAAAGAATGTAAAGCCATTATGCAACTTAGGGGCCCTATTTTAACGTTCTGAGGTCACGGCGTGAAGCGCCTGGCGCAAGTGTGTTTAGGGCGTGTCCGAATCCACTTTTGCTAGTTTGACGGCGGAAAAAAGGGTCCGTGAGCCAGGCACATGGTTCAAAAGGATTGTACTTAGTGTCTTCATTAATCAGAGGTGTGTTTTGGGCGTAACATGCAATCAACCAATCAGAGATCATCTCCCATTCCCTTTAAAAGCCAGGCGCGTTTGGACCTTGGAGCATTGCTGTTATGGATGGAGGATTTGCACCGTAATCTTGTTATTTGTATTCTTCTGCATGTGTGTGTGCTGCTGTGCGTCCCTGTGTGTGTAACAAGCATAGTGTGCGCGCTGTGCACGAGTCTAGGAGCATTTTACTAATGCTCTGTTAAAATAACAATGAAATGCGCGATCACTTTCCGCTGCCTCAAGATAGCAATACGCCCAGAATGCACCTGAACACACCTCCCTGTGAGACCAGCACGCCCATGGGCGCTCAGATGGGCGCAGGTGCATTTGCTATTTAAACAACGTGTGCGCCGGACAGGGCTTTGCGCTGCGCCGGGTGCGAGATAGGACCCTTAAAGTGTGTTTTTTAACCACGCTCCGCCCCGTTTGGCCAGTTGCTCATGTTGATGAGCTGTCTGCCGTTAAATGTTTCCTGCCAGGAGGCAGCACTGATACTTGTGTTTTTTTTCATACATGTTGTTTATAGCTTTGTTCAAAGGTTCTTTGAGACACAGAGCCCCATGTAACTTAAGGGGCTGCGGCTCCGTCACTGACTGTAGACTGTAGCCACCTCCAAAGATTCCTTTTTGACTGTGGCTTAGACGCTGATACTGATACATCTGTGACGAGCTGTAGTCAGCCTGCTGTCTAGTGGTAGCTCTCTCTTAAACTCTCAGGTCGTAGGAGGTCATTAATGAGCAGGACTACTTTAGCATCCATGTAATAAAGTACTTCAAGTTGTCAGGTATTTAGCCAAAAACAGACAATCGTGGCCGGTTATTGGATCAGTTTCTGGATAGATTTCCCACAAACATTATTGTATCATGTATATCGTTATCATGATCTAAAATGACATGTATTGCACAGGTGGGTTGTATCCATTCCGTCCACTCCTAACAGCCGTGGTTTAGAACAAGTTCAGTTGAACTGGTCATTTCACCGCCGTGCCACGTTTGCAGGGATTGCCTTGTCCAAACAAGCACAGGTTTAGCCGAACAGTGTCAAAACTGCAGCCACACAGGAACGCCACATACCAACATTGTGTAGTTATGCTGTACATTAAGTGATCAACTCACCTGTCAACAACTTTGCATATTGGACTCTGGTTTCTTCAGCTATTTGCGGGCCTCTCCCAGTATGTGAAATAATCAATAACCTCTGACGATCTATATAGTATCATGACCTGCCTTCAGTGGAGACAGTGTGCAAACCAAACCCAAAGCCATGATCCAGTCTGTGCGATAAAGCAGATTACAGTTTGTCTTAACACTGTTGCAAATGAATTGGCATGTCCTTGTTTACTGGAACTCGCTCATAAAATCAGGGTTTATTGCAAAATATCCATCTAGAAAATTCATGGTGACATCTGTAACTTTCTGAATGTCTTGTCCCTATATAAATGTTCTTTATAAAAGTGATTGATTTGAAGACATACTGAACTCCAGCATGTTTGGTTCTGTAGTAAATGATCCGTGTTCTTCTGATAATCATTAGGCCGTGTATAAGTCTTCAGTCAGCTGTCACACTGGTGTTGTATGAGATGCCATAGTGCCATCACGTGTAGCCTTATATAACCTTTGAGTAGAGAATATTTAGGTGATCTTCCTCATACTGTAGCTCTGAAGTCTCCTTGACTTGTACTCAGTGTACTCAACGATAGATTCATCATTTAATTCATGTTATATCATGCAGGATTTGTGTTGTGCACATATGAGATCTGGGTTAATACCGCAACAGTCACCAAACTATTGCTATGTAAAGAAGAATTTCTGAACATATTGCCATCTGTGTGTTTTTCTGAAAGCACACGCAAGTTTGGAGAGTTGCTTGTAATCAGAGAGAGAGAGAGAGAGTGTGTGTTCAAAGGGACAGACTGATTATGGTGCAGCTAGAGGATACACTCCATGTAGAAATGTGTCAGTGACACAGACCTTCCAGTGCACTGAGGGAACTTCTCTCCAATTGAGTCAGTTGAGCACCTTTCCACATACGCAGCCTTAGACAGTGGTGCAACACTCTGTATTTATGCTCTTTAATATCTGCTGAATGAAATTATATTTTTCTGTCACATTTTGTATGAAATATGGTTATTAAAAGTTATTCAGATACATGGCTCCTAGTCTATATCCTCAACGTTCCACTTCCGGGATTGCGCCATTGTCGACGAAAATTCCGTCGAATTTCACTCATTTAGGCCGGACATCCGTTACCTTCCTCTTCCTTTGGTTTCTGAGGACTGTGGTTAACTGCTCCTCAGATCTCTACTGGGTAGTGTGAATTGTATCACCTGTTTTTAATTTAGACACAGGAAGATCTTTTTCAGTGCGCAGTAAGACCGTGCAGCTGTGCTGATTCAGTGTTTCAGCAGACATTTTGTAAGTGTGTTCACGATGAAGCTCGTTCTGCTCCTTGTTCTCCTCCCAGGTAACGTTCACTCATTAATCACATTATCAGTGACTTCATGTAAAAGTGATCAAAGTGATTAATAGAAGAGCAAAAACTGTACGTTTGACGAGGTTTGAACTCAACCGTTTTGTGACCGTGTGCATTTATTAGTAGTAGTAGTAGTAGTAATAGTAGTAGTAATAATTATCTTTCATCAGTCAGTTCTGTCATCTATTTTCTCCAATAGTTCCTTGTTTATTTGTAACAGATTTGTCCTCTTCATTTTTGTACTTTTTCTTTTGAAAGAGACTCATTTTTAATATCACTTATAATTACTAATGTATTTTGGAAAGTTATTTGTCAAAGTCAATAAGAGTGGTTTCTTTTTCAATAAACAAACTAAAGTAACATCTGAACAGTTGCAGCTCAACACCACCAGATACCAGCTGTCTGTACTTCCATTTCTGTCAGATCAGTTCAGTCTTTATCATCTCGTGTGGGACATTGTGACTTTCAGCTCAGCAAAAACAGAACAGAAATGTAACTTAGAGTCAAAAAACAGTAAAAACAAATGAAAGCAGATTAGAACATGTAAGAATAGCAGAAGTTAGATGTTAGCTTCAACACAAAGTGGGACCTTATATTTACCGTGTCTGTTTTTGTCTTCACAGTTAGTGAATGTGACAGCAGCACATTTGTTGGTCGAACAGGCGAAGATGTCACTCTGTCCTGTAAGTATGACATCACATACTACAAAGCACTGCCGGTTTGTTGGGGTCGAGGACAAATACGATGGTCAGGCTGCAACAACCAGCTCATCTCTACAGACGGACATAAAGTGAAAGAAGAAACCAGAGTTTCCAGTAGGTATAAGTTACTGGGACGACTGGGGGATGGAGATGTTTCTCTGACCATACTGAACATCTCAGAGACGGATGCTGGACATTACGTGTGCAGAGTGGAAATCCCCGGATGGTTCAATGATGACCAACTTCACTTCATTTTGATTGTTGAGAGAGGTGAGAAATTATTATTTTAAAGAGCCCCTATTATACTCCTTTTTAGCGTCATATTTGTACTCTCTCAAAGCATGTAAAAAACATCATGGGCGCCTGGTTAGCTCACTTGGTAGAGCGGGCACCCATATATAGAGGTTTACTCCTAGACACATCGGCCGCAGGTTTGACTCTGACCTGCGGTCCTTTGCTGCATGTCATTCCCTCTCTCTCCCCTTTCATGTCTTCAGCTGTTCTATACAAATAAAGGCCCAAAAAAAAAAAAACATATGATTCTCATACTGCCCATTGCTGCAGCTCATCTTCCTGAAAAGCCCAGTCTGCTCTGATTGGTCAGCTGGTCAACCAAATTCAAACAAGCCACTGGGTGGGCTGTGCTTGCTCAGGCAGCACCAATGGGCAGCACATATGATAAACTGGGCTGGCTTTCTCAATCAGTGACATCACTAATGGAGGAATTTCAAACAGGAATGTGAGCGAGGCGTTTTAGGCAGTTGAGAAAAAGTGCTGTCTGTGGGAGAGAAAGCTGCATTTGGAGTGAAATGTGTTTTTTTGTACTTTATACATCTATTACATACACAAAAAACTATATAGTACACTAAAAGACGGGAAAATACAAAAGAAACGCATAATAGGGTCTCTTTAATAACAAAAAGGGGAATTGTATCAGAAAAGTTAGCAGTTAGTATTGAAGGATTTAGATAAGTTGGATTCTCCATCAGAATATAAAGAGTCACAGCTGGACAGGACTGGAGAGGAGAGCTCCAGGATATCCAATTTTTTTTTATTTTACCTTTATTTAACCAGGAAAAGACTCACTGAGATTAAAAATCTCTTTTTCAAGACCGTCCTAGGCAAGCCAGGCAGCAGTACAACCACACATACAGTACAAACAAACATAAAATACACAAAAACACCAAAAACAAAACTGAAACAGCAAATCCCTCAAAGTCAACCAGAATCCTAAACACATCAGGCAAAACATCTGCAGCCAGATGTGGCGTCCTCCAAGTCAATCATCATCCTCTTAAAAGCGACCAATGAGACCAGCTCAGTACGTTTCATGGATTTCTGTAACTTGTTCCAGGCAGAGGGAGCAGTAAACTTAAAGGCCTTTCCATCAACAATATCTCTCAATCAGACCACTTGTAAATGAAATCACAAAAATGAATCGACCAAGGCAAATAAACAAAAGAAACAAAATGGTAAAATAACCGTAGAAAACAGTGACTGGACTGGTCCCCCTTTGAGAAAACAAACAAAACACATTAGTGGCCAGTCACAAGGTTACCGTGTCTTGCAAATAAAGGAGTAAAATATAAGCCTACTTTGTAAGGACACAACAAACTCCTATAGCAAAGTTAATGCGGTAGGAAGGAATTTCCAAAGCAGTATTTTCCACAGCCACAGCAGCTCATTAGTAGTCAGTGGTAAACTGAAAAATACAATGAAACTTAACTTTAAAGAAACTACAGGTTGAAGAACATCCTATAAAAGTAGCGCACGTCGTGCGGTGGCATAAGCAACACAGAAGGATAACATTTAGCTGAGCCATAGAGGGTTTTCACCGACGTCACGTTCTGGGCGGTAACCTGGATGGGCGGCCATATTGGAGGCACTCGGTGTAAAGAACTGAATGGAGTAATGGAGTATTGTGCACTTTGGATACTTTAATACTTTATGTCTAAACAACAGAAAAGCTCATCAAAACGCGTCCAAGATGCAAAGGCATGGAAGGACTTTTTTTCCCTCGTAGATCCTGGTTGAGCTTTGCCAACTAAGCGCCTCCTTTCCTCTGATAACTTCTGGCATTCCTCTCCCTGGTTTTTAATAACTTTTGGAAGTCGATAATATTCCAAATGTTTTTCTCGGTCTGACCTATTGGTACAACCTAAAACACGGCAATAATGAACCATTTTCCTTGACGCCGTTTGGGATCTACTTCAGTGCCTGTGCTTTGTTGTGATGCGGAGTACCTCCAACATGGCGAGTTTGGGTCTGATGACGCGTCGTGAAAACCCTCTATTGATTGCTACCACGTACGGCTAAAACAGCTGATAGGCATTACCGTCAATTTGCTCCAGTTCCCTCTATGAAGGACGGGAACTTGCTTCTGGCTATAACCCTAGTGGGACCAAAATCATAAATCAACCTTAAGCTGTACTTGTGCTTCCATCCATCCATCCATCCATCCATCTTCGTCCGCTTATCCGGTGTCGGGTTGCGGGGGGAGCAGCTCCAGCAGGGGACCCCAAACTTCCCTTTCCTGGGCCACATTAACCAGTTCCGACTGGGGGATCCCGAGGCGTTCCCAGGCCAGGTTGGAGATATAATCCCTCCACCTAGTCCTGGGTCTTCCCCGAGGCCTCCTCCCAGCTGGACGTGCCTGGAACACCTCCCTAGGGAGGCGCCCAGGGGGCATCCTTACCAGATGCCCGAACCACCTCAACTGGCTCTTTTCGACGCAAAGGAGCAGCGGCTCTACTCCGAGCTCCTCACGGATAACTGAGCTTCTCACCCTATCTCTAAGGGAGACGCCAGCTACCCTCCTGAGGAAACCCATTTCGGCCGCTTGTACCCTGGATCTCGTTCTTTCGGTCGTGACCAGAGGTGAGGGTAGGAACGAAAACTGACCGGTAGATCGAGAGCTTTGCCTTCTGGCTCAGCTGTCTTTTCGTCACAACGGTGTGATAAATACTTGTGATTGCTGCCCGAATTACCGCAGCCAAACATTGCGTACCTGCACGACAGGAGAAGCCACACAACATGGTGCGCTCAGGGAGAGGTAATTAAGGGACTAATGACTGAACCTGGTAAGCTTTTTATCACTTCCTGATTGGCAACAGGTCACATGACCACGTGATGCGACTACATGCACAAATCAGCTGGTTTCCCACATGATCAATGTTATTGATATAGAGGATGAATAGCAGTGGCCCCAAAGATGCATTCAATCAGCTTCTCCTCCAGTTTTTTCTGTAGTCAAACAGCGGTGGGCAACATATTTGGGGTCAGAGTAACATTTGTTTCTGATGGAGACTGATGATCTTTACTGGTGTTGCACATGTCAATGCTACACTGCTTTCCGTTTCAGCTCCAGAGACGACCACGTCAACATTTACAGAAGGTATAACACAAACACAAAGAGAGTGAATGATGGTCGAGCAGGAGGATTCATTCACAGTTTGAACTCTGACTGTTAAAAGTGTTGTTAGTGAAGACCAATCTGTTCATATTGAGCTTTAATTATAGATTTATAATTATAGAATCGATTTTAAGGTAATGTTACTTGTTTTTAAGGCATTATATGGATTTATATATTGCTGATCTCCTAACCTAAGATGGTCTAATCAGTTCCTTTTAGCTATTGAACAGTCTCGGATGAAAACAAACAGAGATCGTGCCTTCTCCGTTGTGGCCCCGAGACTCTGGAACAAACTTCCCATTCACATTAGGTCCTCCTCTACTGCCGAGATCTTTAAGTCTCGTCTTAACAGACATTTTTATTCTATGGCGTATGATTTAGTTTGGGGACATTTGTATAGAAGTGTGTTGTTTGTATGATGTTCATTGTGTCTATATTTGTATTGTCTTCCTTTGTTTTTATAGCATAATATAACTTTGCACAGCACTTTGTTCAGCCTAGTTTGGTTTTAAATGTGCTCTATAAATAAATTGACCTGATTTGACTTTAAACTCTAGATCAGAACCCCATGAACAGTGGCTATATCTATTTTTATACCTTCATCATGACTTGCACTAAAAACATCTGCTTTCATTGCCTTGTCCTGCAGGTCTGACAACCTTACCTCTCCTCACCTCCTCCCCCAGCATCGTGGCTGAGGTAAGAGTGAACGACTTCCTGTGTGAAAATATTGTTGTGGTTACCTTAGAAATAACTTCAGACTAACAGCTAAAGGTGAAAACTGTTAACACAATCTGCAGCTGAAACAAGTTACTTTCAATAGCTGGGTCAATTTTGGACAAATTCAGTAACCCTGACGTTTTATTTAAGAATCGTTTACATTTTTGCTTCCACTCTGATTCACACCTCTTTAAAGAGTATGGTCGAGACCTGCTCTGTATAAAAAAATGTCTTTGAGATAACTTCTGTTACGATTTGATTCTATAGAACCAGTCAATTTGAAAGTCGTTTACAATAACTTCTGGTAGAAAATCACTGCGTCATATACAATTTAACATAAATGATTCCCATTATTATTTCAATTATCTAAATGCAAGACTGATGCTTTCATATTTCATTAACAACAACACTTTTTGCTCATGTTAGGTTGGAGACCTAATTTACCTTTTGGACCACAGACTAAAGAAAATGACTGGTGACTAGTTTTGGTTTTCTGAGCAAAGCCACACAGTACATAAAGTAACTTTAGATAGGTCTGACCTCCGTGTTTACCTTTTATATCTTTAGACGTTACAGTTATGGCTGAAAATGACAACAGAAATAACAACGCATTCTCACTCCCATCACTTAAAATACGGACGCTAGGTCAGGTGCCTGTGGCGTTGTTATTGACGCTAAAAGTCTCCTTTAGCGTCAGATCTAAACGCGCTTTATTTAAACGTGCTTGGTCGGGACTATTGGTGTCACTTTTGACGCAGTTAGGTTAAGGAAGGAAAAGGTCGTGGGTGGGCTAACGTTTTAATGAACACGGGAAGAACTGGGACAGTTGGGTTTAGTAAAAGAAGAACGGAGTCCTGTGTTGTCTGACCCGTGCACCAGCCAAACCAATCTCCAACCTCCCTATGCAGATTTTCGGGGCTTTCATTCTACTCGCTATCATAGTCGCGTCGTATCTGACGCTGACAGCCACTGCCCAAACGTCCGTATTTTACGAGTTTGGAGTGAGAACGGGTTGGGAATAAACAAGTTTGCCGCTTTCACATATCTCCGCAATTCAAATCAACTGCCAGTTGTTCACACAGAGGTGATTGTTGTTGTTAGCGCTACGTCGCGGTCTACTGTATATGACTTGACTTGACTTGACTCTTCTCCATGGCAACAGCAGGCATTACGACCCATCCGACCCCCCAAACTAACGGACAAAACTGTATTTCTCAGAAAAAAAACCCCGTGTAAATAATGCAAACTTGTGGTCATGATATAAACATTATGACATTACCCATTTATGTTCAGTTATATCGATGATACAATTTAAAGAAAAATAAATGAATGAAGAAAAACACTTAGCAACATTTAGTGCTAATGTTAACAGCTTTTACTTTCTTAACAGCTCGATGGTTCCTTCCAATTATTGAATATGATAAAGGGACAGGCAGCTTGAATCACTAATGGTTGATAGCTAAATTAAAGGGGAAAACACCTTGTATCAACGTTTGTAAGATTAACAGGAAGATGTTTTCCAGACAGCAGCTTGTCTTGTAGTGATCCCAGCTATCAACTGATCACTGTTGACGCTGTTTCTACAACAGTTGTATCCTCTTTTACTGTTGTTAGACTTTAAATTTCACTTTAAGATTGTTGTTGATGTAAAGTGTGTGTGTGTGTGTGTGTGTGTGTGTGTGTGTGTGTGTGTGTGTGTGTGTGTGTGTGTGTGTGTGTTTCTACAGGAGAGCAGCAGTGTGAATGAGGTTCTGCTGTGTGTTCTGTTTGGGTTGGTAGCTTCGTCAGCAGTCGTCATCGGTAAGTACAACAGTCATTCTCATGGTCATTCTCAACAATGGAAGAGCTCATGTGGGCTCATAAGTTTGTACTTACTATATGTTTACATTGGATTACACTTTACTTGAAGGTATCTACATAATAGTGACATGACACTGTCATGAACGTGTCATAAACATCATAAACAAGTCATAAACTTTCATGACATAACGCTTCTTTTAGTGTCATTCTGTTTTGTCATGACAAGTTATGTTTAGGGTTAGAGTTAGGGTTCATGTGTCATGACTGTGTCATGTCACTCTTATGTAGATACCTTCAAGTAAAGTGTTACCTTACATTGTCCTAATGTTCCCAGGCTACAATAAGTGCCACGTTATATAGTTTTTTTTTCCAGGAATCATCCTATTAGATCATTATGAAATTTCGAAATAAGATCATTATGAAATTAAAGGAAAAAAACTAATGATTGAAAACGATGAGTAAAAATGTATTTGTTCTGTCTTTCAGCCATCAGCAGCAGCAGCAGGTCAACAGTTTGGACCAGTTCACCACTCTGCACCTCCAGAGTCAAGGTTCTGTATGCTTGTACCCTGACTGGTCCAGCTTTGCCGACATCGCGTTTTGACATCTCCCGTTATTCAGACTCTGATTGGAACAACTTCAAGTTACGCCCCCTTCGCCAAGTCACGTCCCTCTCTTGCAGTCCACAGACAGACCCTTTTCCTCCATACTGGACTGTATGTTATTATAAGATGTGTAGCTCAAATCAAGCAGTCTGATTGGTTCATAACCATGGTATAGTAACCGTATACTATAATGATAGTTGCTGTATTTATGGCGCTTTTCCATTACATGGTACCTGCTCGACTCACCTCGGCTCTACTCGTCTTTTTTGGTTTTCCATTACAAAAAAAAGTACCTGGTAACGGGTACTTTTTTTTAGTACCACCTCCGTCGAGGTTCCAAGCGAGCTGAGGCGATACCAAAAGGTGACGTGAAAGTGACAGACGGGGGTGTCCTGTACAACATTTTTAAATAGTTTAGCCAGCTGTGTTTTTTTTTTTTTTTGCTGCCTCCAGCTTCATTTGAAACAAAATGTGTAAAAATGGAAAAACGCCATTCAATATACTTTAAACTGTATCACACAAACCAAAAACAAAGCGTTGCACTAATTAATCAATCAATCAATCAATCAATCAACATTTATTTATATAGCACTTTACACTAACCAAAAGGTATCCAAAGTGCTTCACATCAGAAACCAAGACTAAAACACACATCATATAACATATCATACAATAAAAAGAATGACACATAGAAACAATACAATCAGAAAAGGTTACATATAAATAGGAGAGGGAAATTGTCACACCACCACTACGTATTAAAAGCCTTTCTAAACAGATAAGTTTTGAGTTTAGACCTAAAAAGCGCTACATCTGTAGTCGTCCGAATTTCAGGGGGTAACTTGTTCCAGAGTGTCAGGGCAGCGACTGCAAAAGTCTGATCACCCCACCGTACTTTGACCTTGGGACTTCTAAAACCAGCTGATTTGAGGACCGCAAGGACCGGTTGTGCTCACACAGGGTTAAGATCTTGGAGAGATACTCCGGGGCCAGGACATTTAAGGCCTTGAGAACAAACAATAAAATCTTAAAATCGATTCTATAACGCACAGGGAGCCAGTGTAGGGTGTAGAGAACGGGAGTGATGTGTGCGCGTCTAGATGTATTTGTTAAAAAGCGAGCAGCAGCATTTTGTACAAGTTGAAGTCGTGAGATGGAGGTCTGGGTCAGACCAACATAAAGAGCATTACAATAATCCAACCTTGAACTTATGAAAGCATGAATAGCCTTTTCTAGATCATGCCTGTTAAGCAAGGGTTTAACTTTAGCCAGGAGACGAAGCTGGAAAAAGCTCATTCTAACAACATTGCTGATTTGCTTATCAAATTTCATGTTGCAATCAAAAGTAACCCCCAGATTTTTGACAGCTGGCTTAAGGTATGAAGCCAGGGCTCCCAAACTCACATCTGGACCGTTAGGCATACCTGAAGTACTAAAGACGATACACTCAGTTTTAGCTTCATTCAAATGAAGAAAGTTTTGTGAAAGCCACAACTTAATATCATTATTACAGCTAAGCAGGGAGTCTAGTGCGACACTGTCATTCGGTTTCATAGGCAAATAAATTTGTAAATCATCTGCATAACAATGAAAAGACATGTTATGTTTTCTTATAATAGCCCCTGAAGGCAACATATATAAAGAAAACAGGATGGGGCCGAGAATAGAACCCTGGGGTACCCCACAGGAGAGAGGAGCAGTTGACGAGGATAAGTCACCAATCATGACAGAGAAGCTTCTATTTGTCAAATAGGATCTAAACCATGTAAGTACTGAGCCTCGGATGCCTGCACACTGATCAAGGCGAGAGAGGACTTCATGATCCACTGTATCAAACGCCACTGTGAGGTCCAACAGCACTAAAACAGCCGGATTCCCGGCATCTACAGTCAAGGCAATATCATTGTGCACTCTAAGCAGTGCAGAGTCAGTGCTATGACATGATCTAAAACCGGATTGAAATTTTTCAAACACACAGTTCAGTTGCAAAAAGGCTTGTAACTGTATAAAAACAACTTTTTCCAAAACCTTTGACAGAAAAGGCAGATGTGAAACTGGTCTGAAATTGGACAATACTGTGGGGTCAAGCTGAGGCTTCTTAAGTAGGGGCCTGACAACAGCATGTTTAAAAGCAGCTGGGACAGAACCTAAACTAAGACAGGAATTAAAAAAAGTAAGAAGACTTGACCCAATGGTGCTATTAAAAGCCTCCTTCACTATCCTGGCAGGAACAATGTCTAAAGGACAGTTGGTCGGTTTCATGTGTTGCACTACCTCAGTTAGCAATGTCAGAGAAACTGGCTTAAATTCCCCAAACACAGCAGAGTGCACAGGAGCAGCAGGTACAAACACATTGAAATTAGCACTGGCGTTTTGCCTGACAGATGCAACTTTGTCAATAAAATAACTCACATGTACTGTTTGAAACATCTGTCGGAGCAGAAGTGCATGGATTCACAACAGAGTTTATCACATTGAATAACACTCTAGGTTCATGGCAACTGCTAGCTATGACAGATGAGAGATGCTGCATCTTCGCCACCTTCACAGCCTTCTGGTATGCTGCTAGACTGTCCCTTAATAAACCCAGAGATACATGCAAATTGTCCTTCTTCCACCTTCGTTCAGCTTTTTCTGCAGTGTTGCCTAAGGGCCCTTGTGGTGTCATTTAGCCAAGGGTCCGCCTTAGGTTTAATAGTTTTAGTCCGAACAGGGGCAATAGAGTCTAAAATGTCAGTGCATGTGGAGTGGAACACAGAGAGAATGTTATCTGGGGAAGAGGGAGATACCAGACCATTCTTTGCATAAAACTGTGAGCCCACAAACGCAGAAGCAAACTCTCCAGCTGTAGAGGAGGTGATGCAGCGGCGCCTAGAAGCTGAGGATATAGGCCTACTAGCAGGTGGCGGAACACTGATCTCAAACCTGATGGGGAAGTGATCTGAAATACCAGTTTCTGTTATTTCACTGAGTGAAACTGAAAGCCCATATGAGATGATGAGATCCAGGGTGTGGCCAAGATGATGTGTCGGCCCTTCCACACATTGATTAAGGCCAAATGAGTTCAAAAGAGTTTTAAAATCATGAGCAAGTGGGTTAGAGGAGCAACACACATGGATATTTAAGTCCCCACAAACCAGGAGCTTGTCATATTTAGGAACAACATCAGCTAAAAACTCTGAAAACTCGCTCATAAAATCCTTGTTGAGTCTTGGAGGGCGATAAATAACTGCAAACAACACAGGAGAATCCAGATCAGCCACAAACAGCTGAAGCTCGAAACTATTATAACAGAATGCAGGTAATAATCTGCATCTGTACTCGTCTTTGAAGAGAGTGGCCAGCCCACCACCTCGACCTGACACTCTGGGAGAGTTGAGGAAAGAACAGCTGGGGGGGAGGAGCTCCGAGAAGGCGCTGTCATCACCTGGTTTCAGCCAGGTTTCCGTCAACAACAGAAAGTCCAGCGCATTTGTCGTAAAGAAGTCATTCAATATAAAAGTCTTATTCGTGAGTGATCTAGTGTTGATCAGCGCCATGCGAATTGAGCGTCTTTCTGTCTGTTGGGAAGCACGATTGATCGGGTGGAGATTCCCATGCTCGCAGCCTCGCTTTGAGCGCTTCCTGTTCCAGCAGCGGGGAGATGGGCACTCGGAGTCGGGTACAGTCGCCCGGAGCCACCGGTAACTGTGTACCAGAAAACGCTGCGGATTGCAGCCGATGAACTCCGCGGTAAACCCAACACAAGGATAGCCCAGATCGCTGGTGGAGGATGATGCCATTAAATAAATTTAATTAAAACTGTGTTGACAGCCTCTCCTTGTTGCTGTTTTTGTACCCAACTGAAGTTGGATGTGCTAAAGAGGTCTATTACGGTCTTTATATTAAATATCACAGTAGAGGATATTAGTTTATTAACGTTAGTTTATTTTGTAATGTGTAGGTATGTAGAGATATTTTAAAAGGCATGTTATTATTAAAGTAGCTGCTCCTTGTGTAGATCTTGCACAAGGAGCAGGCAGCAAAGCGTCTACATCCCATCTCAATGGACTCATGACGAGCTTTCCAGCCACTCCTCCAGCACCACACCACCAGCTCATGATACTTAAACTGCTTGCGTCCTTGGCCTCTTTTATGCCAGGGGACTGTCAGCTCTACTAAGATGACATGCCTAAAAGAGTCCTGCTAGTGCACTGGAGATGGACTTCAGCACCAGGTCGTGTCTCCCCCAAGGCTGTTTGGTCAGCTGCTACGAATGTGCTCCAGAGTACCATTTCTGGGGCACAGAGGACATGTTGGAAACTCCCTCTTGCCCCAGAAGTGCAGGTTTGCTGGGCTGGGTAGCATGTGGTAGACAGCCATGACCATGAACTGGATGTGCTGTGTTTTGCCTGTCAGATGTCATTCTAGGTCAGCTTCCTCTCCAGCGCTCCTTCCCACCTAGTCCACGCCCCATGCTGCCGCATGCTCACCATCCTGCTGGTCCTCACCTCCTCGACACCTGCCCGCACCTCCTCCAGGACAAGATGAAGTCCGTCCTTTCCATGGGCCTTGTCGTATTGTGGCTGTGAGATGGCTCCTAACTCGGCATGCTGGGTTGCCACTGTTCCAATCAGGGCTTTGTGTAAGTCAAAGACCTTGCTTAGGCTGGTGACTCAGCAGGTCATCAGCAATAGATGGTATTGCAGCGCGATCACGACACAAGCGGAAATTGTCCACCATCTTTCCTCTCTTCATGACCATGGACCTGGATTTAGTTGGTTTTCAGCTCATTCTAGCCCAGGAGATTAGTTTTACCAGTTGGGCAATCCAGCCGGGGTTGATCAGGCCCAGACTTGTGTCACAGCAACATTGGCCCACGTTTCGGACCTTTTGATCCAAATTAACCTAGAGCTTTGGTCGTGGCTTCTCTCTAGCCCTCACAAATGGATTTTCCTCCAACTGTGGATGCATTTGTTGTTGGCCACTGCACTTTAGATGGCCTCAGACACAGCCTTCAGCACCTGGTTGTGACGCCAGCAGTAGCTGCCTTCCCCAGGGCTGTTGGGCAGCTGCTAAGATTGTGCTCCAGAGTACCCTTTCTGGGGCAGAGATGTTGTATATATATATATATATATATAGGCAGGCGCTACTGTGTTTCAGTACCATGGGAAATTGGATTCACACCCAAGTTGACCGTGTTCCAGTAAAACAAGCCAGAATAACCGTTATTTCACAGTGAGTTTGCTCTATCTAGGTTAGATAGATAGATATATAGATAGATAGATAGGTTTTTATTGATCCCAAAAAATGGGAAAATTGCAGCAGCAAAATATCAGACACACATCACACATACAGAATATACATGAAGTAAAAAGGATACAATATACATGAAATAATAATAGGATAGAATATAAGAACAAATAGTTTAAAATATCTATAAGTTGGGAATGAAAACTGTACAACTTTAAATAGTATTTGTAAAGCTGTAGGTAAACAAACCTATTGTGCAAGATGCAATTAGTGCAGTTTTGATGTCTGTTTGAGTCTTATCTGTCACTCAGTGAAGAAGTGTTAAATAGTTTGATTGCCTGCGGCAGGAATGATTTCTTGTAGCGGTCCGTGCGACATCGAAGCTGTCTGAGAAGTGCTCCTCTGTTGGACCAGTGTGGGGGGGGGGTGGAGAGGGTGGTCGGGGTTACCCATGATAGATAACAGTTTGTTTAGTGACCTCCTCTCCACCACTTCAAAAGTGTCCTGTTTGCAGCCAATAACGGAGCCAGCCTTCCTGATCACTTTGTTCAGTCTGTTTGTGTCGCTGGCTCCGATGCTGCTGCCCCAGCAGATGGCGGAGGAGAACAGAGCGCTGGCAACAACAGACTGGTAGAACATCTCCAACATTCTGCTGCACACGTTGAAGGATCTCAGCTTCCTCAGAAAATAGAGTCTGCTCATCCTCTTCTCACCCCCAAAGGTTAGCCATTCGTTAGCAATACCAGTTGATAACAATGCATTAGGGTGTATTTTGTGCATACAAACTGCCAGCAAAATGTCCACAGATAGAAGTTAGACAGTACTGTGTGCACAACTGCGAGCCAGAGGAAGGCGTCTCATTTCTGTGTCAACTGTTGTCTACTGGACCTAAGGTCAGGGGTCAACCTCTGCTCTGATGAACATACATAGCCACACACACACACACACACACACACACACACACAGCTCATGTTGTCATGTTGCCATTAGCTAATTATATCAAATATACAAACGTTAAAAAATATGTGCTTGTGACATTGTTTGTATTAATACAGCTGTTAAAATGATATTTTATAGATGTACACAATGCTTATAATAGTTGTAAAAAATGTAAGATAAGATTCAACTTTGCACCCTGAACCAAATGAGTTTCTTTGTAAAACGCCAACGTTAACAGTAAGTAGTACTACCCTGCATTTACTCTGGTCTCATGTTATCTGCATTTCAACCTGAGCTCAATTATTTATAATAATAATTAATTATACAACGCAATATGCAACTGACAACTTTGTCTTAATATTTGATGGCCTGTTCAGAGAATGACCGACAAATGATATATCACTTAAGAGCAGGAACTAAGAATGTAAGACCACAACGTTTTATCCTGTAACAGTATCAGTGAAAAGACCCTGAAGGGCGTTGAAACGACAACTGTGATTACATCAAAACTGACTCAAACAAGGTTCTTGTTATTTACTAGAAAAGAGAGGATTTAAGAAAACTATAAGAGATAGTTAAAAAAGAAAAAGATATAGGAAGCTTGTCCCTCCAAGCAAACTGCTATTTTATTTATGAATTGGTATATCCAAATGTGATATTGTTCGACTTTGTATTTCTATTATTGTTATATAATATATATATTATATATTATATATATTGTTGTTCTGTTCATTTTGTTTTGTTTGTTAGATTATTTTAACTGTCTTTTTACTATCTACAACATCTATCAGTGTTGGAAGATCTCTCTTGGAGTAGACTAGTTTCTCCCTTTGAAAGCGCAAGGGCCTCGACACACACACACACACACACACGTTTTATTTTCCTAGTCCCATTTTTTAGTCTTAAGTACTTAATACAAGAAACAAATTAACAGTTAATCATGCAACATTAGTTAGTTGCAAGGATGTATAATACAAATTACTGCAATGATTATCTCTCTCCTATACTGAGTAGTCAGGTCGGTCTTTACCTAAACACCTTTATGCTATGTACAAATTGACATTAATGTAACTTTAAATAAAAACCCCATACTACTACTTTATGAGAAATGTCCAAATAGTTATGAGACAAACTGCAGATTCTAGTTTTAGTGATATATATATAATTCAGACCTGGGTAGCTTAAGTTGACTGACATTCGATAAAATGACCAACCAGTTGTTGATGGAATGCACAAGGCAACAGGCAACTTTCCCTTCTGTGACATGCTGCCAGAGTGATATAGAGCCAGCGGACGGGTTGTCTTTAACTTTTTAATGTTTATTTTACACAAGTGTAGACGGTGGTTCGCATTCTTAACAGTTACAGACACAACCAGAACCACTCAAGCTAAAAAGCATCGAGTGTTAAATGCCACATGTCCCACTGTAGCCTTTCATCTCACTATATACACAGTTTGGTTTTATTTGTTAGCCCTGTGTTAACCTTGTTAAGCTGTAAATGTAGCAATTCTTCTCTCACTTTCATAAGGAAAATTGTAGGGTATATATATCCAATTACAAATACAAAGCACCGCTTATTAAACAAGAACATATATAAAAATATATATGAATGGATTTAAACACCGGTGCAGCCAAACACTATGAACAATCTTGAACACACACTGACACTCAGAACACACTGAAAGTAAAAACACTAGCATCAAACACCAATACAGAAACTAGAAACTTTTAATCTTTACAGTTTGGATAATTTTACTGATTTCACACAAATCAATATTTTCTTTAGGAAACACACACACACACACAGCCACACACACAGACACACAAAACTAAACATACAAGACATACTCCAAAACACAACCACACAAAACAAAGACAAAAAAAAATGAATAATCATAATAATAATAATAACAATCCTATGCTACCACAGTCTGTGGGTTATCCATTATTCAATGTGAATTCATCATTTTAGAGTCTTTATATAATTCAGTACTAAGGACCATGTGGATAAGAAATCTTGTCTTGAATGGTGTTTACTTGTAATTTGTTCAATGGGCAACAAGTCTATTATCTGCTGCAGCCATTGATCCAGTGTGGGTACTGACTGGGAAATCCATGTAGTAAGTATACATTTCTTTAGCAAAAAAGGAAAACATTGTAAACACACATTTTCTTGTATAGGGAAACTTATTTTCCACATCATAATTCAACAAATATAACATAGGGCATAACTCAAAAGTACAGTTACACATATCTTGAATTGCTTTATGAATCTTCTCCCAAAAGGAATAAACAGCTTTACAATACCAAAATAAATACATGAATGTTCCTAATTCAGTTCCGCATTTCCTACACATAGAAGAGTTTGTATGATCGAACTTATTAAACTTCACTGGAGTTATATAGTATTTATACAGGAATTTATAATTAGTTTCCTTAACTTTAATGTTTATAGTTAAAGGTGAGGTCAATTCCATACACAGAGTTAACCATTCTTTTTCACTAAACTAAACTAAAAGCTCTAATTCCCAATTTGTTCTCAAAAAGAAGAAAAAGAGTTCTGGGAACTTTCAGACAAAATTCTATACAAGTGAGATATCTTACACTTAAGCGAAGTTGCAGAGATAATAAATTGTTCCAGCTCAGTGGGATAGAGTCTAAGTTGTCCCTTTTTATGTAAAGATACAATGATGTGACGAACCTGCAAGTATTTAAAAAAATCTGTTCTAGGAATTTATATTCTGCACAAATAGCAGTTAAGGATTTAACGGACTCAGAGTCTTCATCAAACATATCTGAAAAGGTTTCTAAACCATGAAGTGACCAATTTCGAAAGTCAATTTGAGAGAGAGCTAGAAAGTCGGGGTTAAATGCAATAGTTTTTGCTTATATGACCTTCTGTGCTCAGATACTTATTACAGTCCTGCCAAGCTTTCAATGTGGCTTGTAAAGGGGGGAACCCCTCTACATTCATCAGGGACTGCAGTTTAACATAAAGTGTTGTGATCTCCAATGGATAGCATGTTAGTGATTCCAGTGCTACCCAAAGAGCACTACCTCCCAACTTCCAACTTATAATATTTCTAACTTGGCAAGCCCAGTAGTACCATAAAAAAATTGGAAGTCCTAACCCCCCTTTTAAACATGGTTTTGTTAAAGTGGACAGCTTAATCTTTGAGGTCTTGTTGTTCCATATACATTTTGTTAAACATCTATTAATTAACTTAAAAAAAGAAAAGGGAATATAACATGGCAGCATATTAAAAGCATAAATAAAGAGGGAGTATACTCATTTTAATGACATTAATTTTCCCAATAAGAGACAGTGGGAGAGCAGACCAAGTCTGAAGTTTCTTTTTGCATTCCTCCAGCAAAGGGTTATAGTTTCCCTTAAATAGTTTGTCCAAAGCAGCATCCTGAAGTTTTAGAAAATGTTTGAATATCTTCCAAAACATGGCGCAAAGTTGACATAGGTTCAGTAACAAATAATAAAGTATCATCGGCATAGAGAGAAATTTTGTGATGTTGTGTGCCTGCGGTCACTCCCTTCATCATAGGATTAGTTCTGATCATCTCAGCAAACGGTTCTAAAGCAATAACAAATAATAATGGGGAGAGAGGGCAGCCTTGTCTGGTACCTCTTCCTAAGTGCACTGGGGGGGATTCCACATTATTAGTACAGACAGTTGCATTTGGAGTGTCATATAATGCTTTAATCCATTCAATGAAATTGTAGCCTAATTTAAATTTATCTAGTACTAAAAAAGGAAAATCCCATTTTAAGCAGTCAAACTCCTTCTCAGCATCGAGAGACATTAATAATGAAGGTGTTTTTTTTTCCTGGTTCAGATAATGTATGATGTTAAACAGTCGTCTAGTATTATCAGATGAGTGACGACCTTTAATGAATCCAGTTTGATCTAAATTTATTAATTTTGGGAGAATTAATTCTAATCTCTTCGATAACAGTTTTGTAATAATTTTATAGTCACAATTTAGCAAACTCATAGGCCTACATGAGGCACAACTTTGAGGGTCTTTACCTTCTTTCAATATGACAGAGATTCTAGCTGTTTTCAAAGAAACAGGAAGAATGTTATGGCTAGAGAAGTCGTTAACCATTAACATAAAAACTAATTTAAGTTGTGGCCAGAAGGTTTTATAAAATTATCCAGAAAACCCATCCGGGCCTGGAGATTTATTTGCTGGTAGTGATTTAATTACAGAAAACACCTCTTCCTCAGACAAGTTTTTTGATCTGAGACTGTGACCTGAGGTAGATCCAGACGGTCTAAAAAAGGTTGTTGCCTCAGGGATTGAAATATTTTCAGATTTATATAAACCACTATAAAAATCAAAAGATTGTTTATTAATTTCTAATGGCTTGTATGTTACTAGATTTTCAGTCCATTATTGTTCTCTTAGCTTGTTCCTTTTTCAAATAATGTGCCAATAGTTTACCTGGTCTATTCCCAAATTCATGCATTTTTTGTTTCAAATACATATTTTTTTGTTTAATATAGTTTGAGTGGTCTGAGTTGAAATTTGTCCTGGCTATAACTAATTTATTCCAATTTTCTTCAGATTGATCTTGCTTATGTAACGCTTCTCTAGATAATAATTCTTCTTTTAAACCATCAGTAATTCATTTTCTTTCTTTATTTTTATAAGAGGAGTAGGATATAATGTGTCCTCTCAAAGTAGCTTTTGCTGCATCCCAAAGTATGAATGGGGCTATTTCAGATGATAAATTATAAATATTAAAGTCTTCAATCCGCTCTCTCATTTTCTTACAGAATATTTCATCTTCTAATAATGGATTATTAAATTTCCACATTTTAGTTTTAGAAGACTCATTTAGAGTGATTTCCAAGGAGACCATTGCATGGTCTGATATAGAAATGTCATTTCACAAGATGAAACAAGCTTCAAACATTTTTTAGGAATAAAAAAATAATCTAAACAAGAGTAAGATTTATGTCTTATGTGTTCATGAATTAAAACAGCCACTCCTCGGCTATTTGTTTTAAAAGATGAAAAGAACATTTGTCCAACCCAGTCTTTCCGTAATTTAAGATGCTCTTCAGGTAAAAGGTGAGTTTCTTGCAATAAGTGTCACGTTCCTGCTCCGCTCTTATTTTGTGTTTTTTGGACTTCCCGTTTTATTTTGAAATGCATTGTTTTGTTGTCATTACAGGTCACTTCTTCCCCTCTTTGTTCTGTGTTCCCGCCTGTGTGATTACCTTCCCATCCCTAATGTGTATCACCTGTTAGTTATCATCATCCCCAGTTCCCACTGCATATATTCACCCAGTATCCACTCAACCTCTGCCAGATTGTAGTTGTACTTCGTGTCACTCTCTCCAGCATTTTTTCCTTGTTAGTTCTCTAGTGTTATTTTACTTTTGCCTTACTCCTGACTACGATATTTGCCTACTACTTTCTGTACCTTCGCCTGTTTTTGTTCTGAGAAACAATAAATCTACGTACCTGTGATTCCCTCTCCGAGTCGTGCATTTGGGTCTGCCATTGTACCTTAACAATAAGGCTATTCCCACTTTCTCTTTTTTGAGAGCTGTAAGTATTCATTTCCTTTTGATAGGATGTCCTATACCTTTAACATTCCATGTAATTAATTTAACTGATTTAAAGAAAAAAAGAAAGAAAGTACTCATGCAACCCCTCAGGCTAACATGACAGGTAGGATTTATAAAATTAAAAAGCAACAAAAAACCCCCCCCCCAAAAAAAGTACATTTAACACATATAAAACACACACTCACATAGAGGCTAACCAAAAAATTCCATCTGCACCAATCCATTGCTGGGTGGTATCTTGTGGTGAGCGTTGTTTTGTCTAAGAATTAGGGTCAATGTAACCACGTTTGTTTAGGCTCCCTCCCCTAGTGTCCAAGCCTATATGTTTCTAGTCCTACCTCCAATGTAACCTCCTTTTCCAATCAGCTGATGGAGAAATGCCATGATGTCACTCCCTTCAGTCTTTTCGGCTACATTGTAAATGCACAATTTGTTTGTTTGCCGTTTTCTTCTTTGGCTAATACTTATTAGTCTCCTTATGCGTTCCGGAGCGAAAGTTCATAACTCAGTTTTTGCTGCCAGGCATATTTTCCTCTTTAGATGTAGGGTAAACAAAGAGGTATAAGCAATCTCAATCAAGCTGTTGCCATGTCACCGGAACTGGAAGCACCACCTCCAAAATAATCAGTTGTCGTTTTTCCAGTATGTACATACATTACTACAGACAAAAAATCTATCTACTGACGCAAACACATCATTTTCGTTCCTTCTTGTTTACCTAAAAACTAGTACGTTATAAAATAAAATGAATTAAGGTGAAATATTTTTTCTTTAAAGAAAATATTGATTTGTGTGAAATCAGTCAAATTATCCAAACTGTAAAGATTAAAAGTTTCTAGTTTCTGTATTGGTGTTTGATGCTAGTGTTTTTACTTTCAGTATGTTCTGAGTGTCAGTGTGTGTTGTCTAGATGAAGATTGTTCATAGTGTTTGGCTGCACCGGTGTTTAAATCCATTCATATATATTTTTATATATGTTCTTGTTTAATAAGCGGTGCTTTGCATTTGTAATTGGATATATATACCCTACAATTTTCCTTATGAAAGTGAGAGAAGAATTGCTACATTTACAGCTTAACAAGGTTAACACAGGGCTAACAAATAAAACCAAACTGTGTATATAGTGAGATGAAAGGCTACAGTGGGACATGTGGCATTTAACACTCGATGCTTTTTAGCTTGAGTGGTTCTGGTTGTGTCTGGAAATTATTTTCCTACAGGGCATTTAATCTAACAACATATCCAATCTAAAGATAACTACTAAGCGAGAACGTATGTGGACATAAATGTACAGCTGTTGACATACCACTGGTGTCTGTGTGTGTGTGTGTGTGTGTGTGTGTGTGTGTGTGTGTGTGTGTGTGTGTGTGGCTATGTATGTTCATCAGAGCAGAGGTTGACCCGTGACCTTAGGTCCAGTAGACAACAGTTGACACAGAAATGAGACGCCTTCCTCTGGCTCGCAGGAGACAACTGCTTTTGCTGAGTACTCAGTCTAAAGTTCATACAGAAAGAGCTGCAGAAACAGGTTCTGAAAATATAGGGTTTAACATCCTTAATCATACTTTCATAGTGTAATAATTTCTCCTTTGTAATATTGTAATGTACTTGGAGCAGATGAGTACGGAGCTGAGGATGCAGGAGGGGCAGAGGACACTGGGAGCCAGACATACGAACCAGAGCGATGCATGCACAGACCATCAACATTTTTTACAAAATGTAATGCCTGATTTGAGCTAAGTTATTAGTTATTAAGTTGTTCCATTTCATATAATAATGATAACAGCTTAAATAGTTTCATAGCTTTAATATTTTGTGTTTGCATTCCTATATTACTAAAAGACATTGAATGCAATAACAATCCTCTCCCTTCCTTCTCTCATTGGTTAGCTGTGTCTTAAACATTCACCATTTCTAGTTCTCTCAGTTATATGAGGCGTTTAAATGTATCAAATACTGATAAAAGATATTTAATTTAATACATTCAAACCATCATCTATGTATTTCCTCTCACAACCCCTTTCTCTAGACATCATTTCCAGCCTCTGACCTGTACTGTAAATAGAACGATATTGCATCAGAAACACCTGTCGACCATCAATCAACATGTTGACAGGTCGTGACCTCTTGACCTGTCAGTCATCAATCAAACTGCATTCCTAAGTGACAGAACGTGCCCTCTATAATCTCTGTGAGCGACACAGACACAGGCGAATCCCCCGAGCGTTATGGCGGTGAAATGCACCGCAATGCAAAGCAACCCTGACGCAGAACTCCGAAAGGGTCACGACGGCGTAGGAGCGACGGCGTGGAGTTGACGCAGAAGCATGAAACAGCCAGTCACTACGTCCTCCGAAGCTAATCGTCCACTTGCTCTCTCGCTCTATCACCCACTCCCCACACACACACACACACACACACACATGCCGGTTGACGCACACACCAATGCACAAGTATAAACATCAGACCACCTACGTAGGCTACGGCGAAAGCTCTGCGTGGAGCCTCCGCAGAACCATAAATCAAGCTTTACTCCCTAAATAGCGTCGTAAAACTGAAATACAAATAATCTACCTTATCTGTCATTTCAATTTTGAATGATTCAGACATATTTAAGTTGCATACATTCATTTTCACTTTTTAATAATGACTATAGGGTATCCAATTTCCGAGTACAAATTGAAAGCACCAATAGAGGCTTTTCACGACGCGTCATCAGACCAGAAGTCGCCATGTTGGAGGTACTCCGCATCACAACAAAGCACAGGCACTGAAGTAGATCCCGAACGGCGTCAAGGAAAATGGTTAATTATTGCCGTGTTTTAGGTTGTACCAATAGGTCAGACCGAGAAAAACATTTGGAATATTATCGACTTCCAAAAGTTATTAAAAACCAGGGAGAGGAATGCCAGAAGTTATCAGAGGAAAGGAGGCGCTTAGTTGGCAAAGCTCAACCAGGATCTACGAGGGAAAACTCTGTCTTGTTCAGTCTTTGAAATGAAAAAAAACTATTGAGAGTCACTTGGCTACACCTTGAGTATCACAATGATATCATACAGTTAAGGTTAGGTTGATTAAAGACGTTATTGCATTACTTACTTTGGCCTTCACAACACAACGGTCGTTGATGACTTGGTACTGCGTCTCCCTCACCCATCCACACACCATCTGGTTATAGGCCTCCAAACTTTTGTAGGATTTAAGGTCTTCCGCTGTGTATGGGCTCGGTGAGAAAACCAGGTAGTTGACTATATCGGGATATGCAACTGAAGGAAGACTCACCGGGTCACCATGGATCCAAGAAGAGGGAGCCAATTTGTAGAGATCTGCACCGCCAGTAAACCGTAATTTCTCGAACTATCGCGCCTTTTTTGTGGTCCAAGTCCTTCCATGCCTTTGCATCTTGGACGCGTTTTGATGAGCTTTTCTGTTGTTTAGACATAAAGTATTAAAGTATCCAAAGTGCACAATACTCCATTACTCCATTCAGTTGTTTACACAGAGTGCCTCCAATATGGCCGCGCATCCAGGTTACCGCCCAGAACGTGACGTTGGTGAAAACCCTAAGTCGCTTTTCCATTACATGGTACCTACTCGTACTTATTTACAGCTTTTACTAGCTACTGCATTGAGCAGCCATCTTGGATTTTGAGGTCGGTGCACTGTGAGGTTCTCCGACTTTCCGAGTCGGGAATCCAACTTTAGGTGGCCTTCCAGTTGAAATTTCTGTCTTGGAACGCGGAAATTTCAATTCCCTACTGAACCTGAAAATAAGTATAATATGGGAGAAAGCATTTGTATTAGATCCAATCATCCAAAAAAGTCAGAGAGGAAAGGTTCCAAGGAAAGTAGAAATGAAGGGAAGACTGGAACATACTGAACTATTTGATCTCATCAGATGTAACACTGTAACATCTGCAATCAAATGCAGACTGATGATCCTCCTTTTTGTCCTCAATAGACAAACCAAAGACAGTTATTATGGAACGAATTGGAACGTAAAGGGATTAAACACATGGACCTTTAAAAAATCTTCCAAATGTAGTGCTGATAATTCAGTTTTGGAGCATGTCTTACAAACACAGGACTGATGACAAAGACAGAAGTGTAACTGTAACTTTACAGCTGGTGGCGATAATGCTCCGCCCGGCTGCAAGTCTCCACAAGAAGAAGAAGAAGAAGAGGAGGAAGAAGAAGAGGAGGAAGAAGAAGACGAAGGTGGTAAGTAGTGTTGTTTTGTTGTCGACACTGTTTTTAAATCTTACAGTCTGCAGTAAACCGTTTTTGAACCCAAATGGAGACGGCTGCCACAGTTACCTATTCATGTGCTGTTTCAAACGTGGCATACAATTGTTATTATTTAGCAGTTTTCATTTGTTAGCTGGTATAAGTGTTGACCGTCCAGCTGAAACATAACGGACCAGTCAGTTATTGGCTCGCTAATGTTAGCTTTGGCAAGTTCCACTGCCTTGTTGACGGGGCACCGAGCTAACTTTAGCCTAGCCTCTACGTGTCTCCTCTTGTTTGGAGGAAGCATCAACGTTATTCCAAACTCTGTTTACAAATCTGGCTTGTGTGTGATATAATATGGCCCTGTATGTAACACGACCGACTGATACATACATCTGTGTTCAACCGTCAGGGTCAGTTAGTAGCGGTATACGTGCAGGTTAGTGTCCCAAATTCCCCATACAATGTCCTTAATTATGTAGCTGCTAAACCACCTGTTTAACAGCTGTTAGGGTAACGTGTCTCAAATAAGACCCTCATCATTTGGGACACTCAGTTTTTGGAAAATAATTTGGGACACTAAGCTGTACGCATACCGTTAGTAGCACGGGTTTATAGTAACGTTATATTCCAATAATTAACGTTAGTGTCATCAAATCTAAGTTTTACATTCTGTTTGGTGGAAGAAGACTGCATCAATTAACTTTTGTTATTAGGCAAACACTTCTTAAAATGTAGTATTTTATTTAATGGCCACTGTGGATCAATTAATAGTTTTTTGCTACTTAAAGAATATATATACAGAATGTAGCACATAAGAATTTGCACCAGCAGACCATGGACAAAAATGAAATAACAAAACAAATGTCTTGTCAAAAAGACAAGAAGTGGATATCTAAGACTACAAGAGTAAAGAGAAAAAGTACACACCAATATATGTATACACAGTAAGGCACTATAAAGCGACCGCAGCCTGCCCTTTAAAGAATCTCAATACAGGGTCTCATATATGTTATCAAACACATCTCCTGTATCTAGATAGATAGATAGATACTTTATTCATCTTGAGGGAATTGTAGGCATCCAGTAGCTTAGACAACCATAACACAACAAACACACATATATCTCACATACATAAAAATCACTCACAGAAATTTAAAGCATTAAAGGTGCTATGGTAGACTGTGTGCAATGGTGGTAGTGCAAAAGAGAACAGTGCAGGGATTGACAAGTGCACTAGCTTATTAAATATTAACTATGACTACGAAAAGACAAGAATGTAAACATAATAGAATTAGAATTGCTTGACAAACAAGAAAATGAAATAATATCTGTTAAGAACAATATATAACAGGGAATAAGTTATAAGATGTAGATGTTATGACCACAGTCCAGATTGTATTGAACATATCTCCCAACCACAGGTCATATGTAGCCACAGAATCCATTTTCCACACGCGTAAAATCTATTTCTTCGCAATCACCGTCCCATATTCAATAGGCTTCTTTTTGTGAAGAGATAAGGGACTTGTAACTTTCAATATCAGTACAGGGTTAGGTTCCAAACTTTTCCCAAAAGCTTTAGAGAAACAGTAAAAATACTTTTCCAATATTAATAAAGTTTGCTGCATGACCAGAAGGAATGTGCTGGTTTTTTTTTGCTACAGTTAAAATGTGTAAAGTTACATTTTGGTCACCTTTTTAGTTCAGAGGGAAAGTGTATATACATTATATTATATCCTGTTAATCCTCAGGATATTATATCATTGGGTCACTCCCTGTGAGTAGACCTGCTACAATCTATAGTCAATGTCACTATTTAACACACTAACTTAGAATAGAGTCTCACAAGCTGTGTGTGTGTGTGTGTGTGTGTGTGTGTGTGGGCGTGTGTGTGTGTTTTCTAGGGCTGCTCGATTATGGAAAAAAATATAATCACAATTATTTCGGTCAATATTGAAATCACGATTACTCGTTGACTTCTGGAAAGATGTTGCATTTATTGAACTTAAAAACAGTGGGGAAAAAAGTTAAATAAATCAACAGTGAAGTACATTTTTAATTAATTGCACAGCCCTACAGTAGTGTGTTCTGGCTTAAATGAACAGCTTGTGTCTTTGTGTGTTTTTACAGTTTGCGATGACGACTTCATGGAGTGACCGTCTGCAGAACTATGCCGACCTACCAGCCAACATGGACGGCGTGGCCATGAAAAAGTATCGACGGGAAGCTCACCACAGGTACGTGTTAGTCAGACTGCAGCAAACAGTGCTCCTGAAGTCTTAAACATAGACCAATCCTGTTCCAGACACAAAGGCTATTGGCTACACCAGTGTGTGCTTTTACATGCACAGCAGTAGCCAGGGTATGGTCTTGCCGCCAATGAAGTAAATAACTGGATTATGTCAGTTCTCCCTGTATACATCAGCAGGGAAGAATGGGACGAAAGGCGATTGTAACTCTACCACTGGTACAGTAGGTGGCGCTCTGCCAACATAAAACTGGTCAGAGGAAGGTTTTTACCTTCCGGTTCTTCTGGTTGACCTAGTAAAAATCACAACAACTTGGAAAATCCTCTCCTCGCCCATCCAGGAATGGGTCCTCTTTACAGTAGTCTCCTCAGTGGGTTAAAAGGCCCTGAGACACCAACCTGATAATCGTCTGTCTGACAGTCTGGCGAGGTCAGTGACTCCAGTCTGTCCGGTGCGTTCCGTGCCGTCGTCCGTCAGAGGAGCCGTCGGCCTTCATTTTGGCCGAACTGACTTGCTGGGTCGGAGGGCGGGCAGTCGGACTCAATGACCCGGAAATGGCGAACGGGATGAGTGACGAACGCCTGACAAATCTTTTAAACTGACCGTTGTCGATCTGAAATGAAGACCGATTCAGCAACTGCACGGCCTATTTCTCTCTTCAAATGTTTTCAGAAACACGTTTCAGTGAACTATTTTTGTAAAATACGAGATCGTATTTCGAACAAGCCGCCATTATCGGTCAGCTGGAGAAGCCAGACCCACGTGACGCATTCGTCATTTCCAGTTTTCATTTTTTTTTTGTATTACGTCACGCGCAGGAACGTACGCTCAAGTCGGCGTCACTTCGGTGTGTTCCGAGGCTCTTTTTGGACTTCGGGGAGCCGACTGATCAGTCCGACTGGCTTTTCTGCCGACGGTCGGCCGTCGGGTTGGTGTGTCAGGGGCTTAGAGGTGTAAAGCTCAAGTTGTTGCTGTTGTTTTTGGCGCCATTGCTTCCAACCGCTAACTTCTATTCCCGGTCAAAAACCCCTGCAGCGAAGTGGGGAGGGGCAGTTATATCATTATGGAGAATGTGCAGATGCGTACTACAACACTGACTGGGGCTACCAACCTGGCACCGATGACCCGAAGTGCTCGCAGGCCAGGTTGAGACCACAAACAAAGACAGCCTTCCTTTCTTCCCCTAACGTTAGGCTAAAGCTAACTCTTCGGCCAACATTATGCAGCATTTTCTTTGTCAATCAACAGTCTCTGGATCAAATGGATGAACTTCGGCTGCGGATCACTGACTGGAATGTCTGTTTAATTTTTCCCTATAAAAAGTTTAAAAAATGACAAGGTAAAATGTACACCTAAAGACCAGTGCAACAGAACAATTTGTTGTACACGCTTTCTTCACTTAAATCTTGTGAAATCTCATACACATCTAGACATGTTAAAAACTAACCGAGTCTCCCAACAGTTTAAATATCCATATTATTTCCAGCCAAACATAAAGAGTAACTTAATACCAGGCTGAAAAGCAGTATTTCTTTCTGCTTGTGCATGTTTCAAGTCTGTCGCCCTTCTGTGAAAATGGAATGAAATGGAAAAAAGCATGTTAAGCACACCCCGTTGCAACTGTAACCACACCCAACAGTGATCACCCTGAGTTTACTGGTACATCACTACAGCACGGGGAGACGTTAAACCACTAGAGTTCAGCAAACACGATAGTTTCTGCTCCTTTTTAAAAAAGTGCAGACTTTAAAAAGAAAATCAGTTTTATATTGTTATACTGCAAGGTATCCTGTTACGTAATATCAAGGGCTGAGGGGAAGTGAACGAGGGGAAGTGGCACTGCTGATGAAACACAGCTTATTATTCAATAGGGGCATGTCGTCGGGCCTGGGCTCGTATCCAGCATGTGACATTTGGGGCAGATTGGAGATTGGATAATTGCAAATTATAAATAGGGGTGTAGCTACATTATTGGGGCGGGGCGCCAGTTAAAAAGGAACTCTCTGCTGAGTGCAATGAGGCCTCACATAAGTGTCTGCGACTCTGCGTCAAACAGTTCAAAACGAGTTCAGGTCTACAGTATATTAATGTCCACAGTGCCATGGTTAGCATTGCTTAGCCTCTGTCCTGATTGACAGGTCGGCGTGTGGCCACGCCCTAAAGCACGCATAATAATTAACTAAATGAACATCGCGCTGTATTGACGAAGACTTGAAACTACCAATTGAGACAATAAACTCATTATGAAAATGTTTACTGAGGTAATAAATAAAACGAGAAGTACATTCATTTTCCATCGACGTAAGTATTGGGATCGTATGGGGTATTTTATAGGAAAGGAGAACTGACTGCAGCAGTCCTGGTGTAGATATCGACCCCAAACAACCCCCCCAAAAAAGCAAAGACACAAGTAATATTTAATGAAAATAAATGGTAGTCATTAAGAAAAAAACGTTTATTGTAAATAATATAATAAAAACCTTTTTATATTCCATCCCAAATGCCATGTTGTTTGAGTACTTACAAACAGAACAGCATAGCGTAGGCTAGCTTGTTGTGTATGTGCAAATAAGATAGTAAGTACAGGAGAACAGAAGCAGGAAAGTTCCTTCCTCATGTTTTAATTGTTTGAAAAATAATAACAGACATTCGTCAAAGTTGACTTTTTCCCAGACTGACCAATCCTGAATTCCCAAGTTCAAAGAACCTGGGAAGCTGAACGAGAACTAAGAAGATGCATAGACCTGTAACATCATATTAATATTAGAAACATTGGATAGAAATGATGGAGCCCTGGTCTCATGAAATCTATAGAAATGAATGCTTTGAAATGTCAGATGTGTTGATTTTTGTACGTGTGAGACTTTATTATAGATAGCAGGTACTGGAGGCAGTTCCAATAGAATATAGATGATTGGCTGACAAAGAAAGTAAACCAAAGCCATGTAGCATTACATCAGTGCTAATACCCGCAGCCATGAGTTCAGTGGTAATACTACATGTATTCTCTATTACAAAGCTTTCCAAGGGATCTGGCCCAAAACCATCCTGCAACGAGGTATGCCATCCTTTTTGCTGTTGGAACAAACTGCGACTACTGACTAAATTCCGTTTTGATGTCCATGATGTGAACTGATTCTGCATTCAACTCTCATAGAACTCCATCCATACTGACACTCATTGTGAGTTGGGTATCTCCATGTGGATGCAGCAGTTGGTGGTCATTGTGATTATTTTTCTGTTGCATTCCCCTTGTTCCTGCATCTTTTAACCTTCATCCCTTACTTCATCGCTCATCCATTCTAAATAGAAAACTCAAGGCCAGTGTGCAGTCTGAGCGGACTCACAGATTATATGTTTACATTATAATCTGTATTTCTGCATGAGCAGACATGGCTGTTTCTTCTGAGCCTCCCCGGTGAGAGTTTTACTGTCAGTGAGTCACTGCTGAGCAGCAATTCTATAAAAAAAAGTCAAACTGATGAAGATGAAAACAGGGAATGGAAAATGTCTGCAGGTTGCCTCATAGACTTAAAATGTATACAATTATAGTTAAGCTCAGATGGTTAGGGCTGGATATGTTTTAAGAACTAGACTTTGTCTATAGCATAAACCCTGAATAACTAATCTAGTAATTGATCAATCATTTAAAGTGCTCATTTTTCCCTTTCCTGTATTGTGTTATTTATCTTTTTTTGTGCATGTTATAGGTTTACAAAGTGAAAAAGCCCAAAGTCCCCCCCCCCAAAAGGATTTACCATCTCCAACAGAAAACACTGTTCACAAACTGCTCCAAACAGCTCTACTGTAGTCCAGCCTTTACTTCAGAGACAAACGTGGTCACTTTGGAACACACTTTGGAACACAGCTGCTAGCATAGCATAGTAGTCCTTACCTAGGTACTGTCAGGGCACACCCTCATACTCTGCTTCTGACTGGCTAGTAGTCCTTACCTAGGTACTGTCAGGGCACGCCCTCATACTCTGCTTCTGACTGGCTAGTAGTCCTTACCTAAGTACTGTCAGGGCACGCCCTCATACTCTGCTTCTGACTGGCTAGTAGTCCTTACCTAGGTACTGTCAGGGCACGCCCTCATACTCTGCTTCTGACTGGCTAGTAGTCCTTACCTAAGTACTGTCAGGGCACGCCCTCATACTCTGCTTCTGACTGGCTAGTAGTCCTTACCTAGCTACTGTCAGGGCACGCCCTCATACTCTGCTTCTGACTGGCTAGTAGTCCTTACCTAGTTACTGTCAGGGCACGCCCTCATACTCTGCTTCTGACTGGCTAGTAGTCCTTACCTAGGTACTGTCAGGACACACCCTCATACTCTGCTTCTGACTGGCTAGTAGTCCTTACCTAGGTACTGTCAGGACACGCCCTCATACTCTGCTTCTGACTGGCTAGTAGTCCTTACCTAGGTACTGTCAGGACACGCCCTCATACTCTGCTTCTGACCTGCTTCTGTCCTTACCTAGGTACTGAGCATGTGCGACTCCCAACAAAGATAGGAAACAGGAGGAAACGGAAGTGAGAGGTCTCACTCTGTAGCTAAAACGGAGAGCTCAACACACAGGGTGAAAAGAGGAGCTGCAGCAATGTGCAGTACAACAAAAAATATGGTGTTTTTTGAAAATTAAACCATGTAAACCTATTCTGATACAACTTCTAAATACAATTATGAACCTGAAAATGAGCATAATATGAGCACTTTAAGTCATTTATCAAACAATGTCAAACATTCTCAATTCTATTTATATCAAACAGGGTATCAGAAACACCTCTCAGTACAAAGCAGTACAGTTAAACAGCTATACAAACTACAGCCTCCAAAATGAGCAGACAGTTGAATCAGCACCTTTCTATCTGGACATAAGAAGCTTCTAAAAGGAGGATGCACTACATGGGCTGTTCTATTAGACCATTAGTTTTAGTTAGATGTACCTTATATTAGGGATGCACAATATATTGTTTTTTTTGTATCATCGCGATATCAACTGGTGCAATATATGTATCGCAAAAGGCTGCAACATATCGCGAAAGGCACTAAGATATTTTATGTGTTAGTTGACAGAACATATCAGTAGAAAGTGCCTTTTATATTCAATACAATGTTCAGTTTGTGTAATACAAATGTTGGAAATGATTTCCTTTCATTTCAAATCTTTGTACTAAAGCAGAACACTGAAAGCAGCAGAAATGCAGAACTGAGTACACCTTTGTATCTGTTAATTTATCGGAAATATTATCTTTATTGCTATATTCAGCAACGTTCTCGCATATTTTCCTCATATCGTGCAGCCCTACCTAATACAGTGTCAACAGAGTGTATATTTTAATATTTAACTGATCATTTTGTTGATTTTATACTGTTTATAGCATATTATTTGGTAACGTATGAGAACGATTCTGGTGATCGTCTAATAACAGAGACAGCAATGAATGTGGGAGGACACAGAGAATCTGCGCTAATAAAAATGTATAATTGGTACCTTGATGACATTTTCTGTTTAATGTCTTGCATCGACATTTTTCCTCTTCCCTGTCACACCATATGCTTGCTCTTGGGAGGGATTGTGGTCTCTGTAAATTAGAGTGTGATCTAGACCTACTCTATCTAGAAAGTGTCCTGAGATAACTCCTGTTGGGATTTGACACTATAATACAGTTGAATTCCTTGGACTCGTGTCAATGTGAACAACTTAAACATGTAGTGCTTTAAATGCAATCTGTCAACTAGGGCTGCAACTAACGATAATTTTCATCGTCGATTAATCTGTTGATTAATAGATCAGTTGTTTGGTCTCTAAAATGTCAAACGGTGAAAAATGTGGATCAGTGTTTCCCAAAAAGCCCAAGATGACGTCCTGAAATGTCTTGTTTTGTCCACAACTCAAAAGATATTCAGTTTGCTGTCACAGAGGAGAGAAGAAACCAGAACATATTCACATTTAACCAGCTGGACTCAAAGAATTTTTACTTTTTGTCTTAAAAAAATTACTCTAACCGACTAATCGATCATCAAAATAGTTGGCGATTAATTTGAAAGTTGTCAACTAATCGATTAATCAATTAATCGTTGCAGCTCTACTGTCAACATAATCAGCTGAAATCACGTGAGCTCACCATTTGAAGGGTAACAGTAGGCTATTGGCAGGGATAAGAGGTTTTTATTTCACATGTACTGATCACTATAAATAACCAGTAGGATTGCATGTCTGTTGGTGTTGTTTTTTATTGAAGTGACTCATAGTAGTCTTACTCAAACACAGTTGGCCATGCACCAAAACCTGACCTCAAGGAAGTGTTGCTCAGTCAATGCTGCTCTTTATTTTCTCCTGTAGCTCTTAAATGTTCCACCAGACTGACTCGCCTACTATTCACTTTAAGTTAGAAGTGTGCTGTATGAAGCCTATGCAGTGCGGCATTTACACTGTGTTCCAAATTATTACCCAAATTATATTTTACACTGATTTTCCTAAATAGTCGAGGCAATGATATTATAAGTCCAATTTCATTGAACAAACCACCCAATTAAAACAGTATTTTTTTCAAAAATAAAAAACTCCAAATGCACTGTTCCAAATTATTATGCACAACAGAGTTTCAAAGCATTTTATAAGTTATTAAGAACTGAAAATGGTCATTTGCTGAATTTGCAGCATGAGGAGGTCATATTTACTGAAATCAAACACATCTTAACAGGGCCAGTTACATGAAGAGATTTGTGGCTGATTCAGAGCACACACGGGTTCGTGCAGATAAAGGCATAATGAGGAAGGTTTCTGCCAGACACATTCATCAGATTAAGAGAGCAGCTGCTAAAATGCCATGACAAAGCAGCAAACAGGTATTTGAAGCTGCTGGTGCCTCTGGAGTCCCGCGAACCTCAACGTGTAGGATCCTCCAGAGGCTTGCAGTTGTGCATAAACCTACTATTCTGCCACCCCTAACCAATGCTCACAAGCAGAAACGGTTGCATTGGGCCCAGAAATACATGAAGACTCATTTTCAAACCGTCTCGTTTACTGATGAGTGCCGTGCAGCCCTGGCTGGACCAGATGGATGGAGTAGTGGATGGTTGGTGGATGGCCACCATGTCCCAATTAATCATGTTTTTGGCCGGAATCATGGGGAGAGAGCTGGTAGGCCCCTTTAGGGTCCCTGAAGGTGTGAAAATGACCTCGGCAAAGTATGTAGAGTTTCTGACTGACCACTTTCTTCCATGGTACAAAAAGAAGAACCGTGCCTTCCGTAGAAAAATCATCTTCATGCATGACAATGCACCATCTCATGCTGCAAAGAATACCTCTGTGTCATAGGTTGCTATAGGCATGAGAGAAACTCATGGTGTGGCCCCCATCCTCCCCTGACCTCAACCCTAGTGAGAACCTTTGGAGCATCCTCAAGCATAAGATCTACGAGAGTGGGAGGCAGTTCGCATCAAAACAGCAGCTCTGGGAGGCTATTCTGACATCCTGGAAAGACATTCAAGCAGAAACTCTCCATAAACTCACAAGTTCAATGGATGCAAGAATTGTCAAGGTGATATCAAAGAAGGGGTCCTATGTTAACATGTAACTGGCCCTGTTAAGATGGGTTTGATTTCAGTAAACCTCCTCATGCTGCAAATTCAGCAAAAACCATTTTTAGTTCTTTACAAGTCATAAAATGTTTTGAAGCTCTGTTGTGCATAATAATTTGGAACAGTGCATTTGGAGTTTTTTATTTTTGAAAAAATACTGTTTTCATTGTGTGGTTTGTTCAATGAAATTGGACTTATAATATCATTTGCCTCGACTATTTAGGAAAATCTGTGTAAAATATAATTTGGAACACAGTGGGATGTGAACTGCCAGCTGTCGTGCGTTTATTGACCATTTTTTCCCCCCCCCTTTCAGAGTGTTTGTCAACCGAAGCTTGGCCATGGAGAAGATCAAGTGTTTTGGTTTTGATATGGATTACACTCTGGCAGGTGAGTGCAGTCTGAGCCTTGTGGTATCAGCCTTGATTAACGCATAAAGGTCAAAGTGTAGTGGTAGAGCCCACACCAGCTGCATGTACACTCTGAATGTCCTGGCACTGATTGTCTCACTGATACACTTTAGTGAATAAAAGACTATACATACAGTACATCACAACTCTTCAGGCCTATTTGATTCTTTAAGTCCTCACATACTCTCTGCTGGCAATGTTTTTTTCATGTAAAATTGTAGTAAAATGTATAAATAAAAAAACTTAAAAACTGGAATAGTACTTGCCAAATTTGCAACCAATGTGGTGAATTGGTTCTAATTTGGAACCACTGTTGTGAGGAACTGAGCCTCAATCTAAAACCACAACCAAAGCGTACCTACCTTGGTAAGCAGGGCTTTGTTTCATTGAGAGTTCTTCTCAGGCTCTGTGCTTCTCAGCCCCCAGGCTTCATCGCCCCCGACCAACCTGACTAAACTGAGCCGTTTTAATGTTACCAACACCAAACGGTCTATCATCTAATGTGTTTCTATCCATTTGGTGTTAGTAACTTGCCAGCAGCACTACATACAGGGTTTCCGCGGGGTCTTAAAAAGTCTAACATTTCAAAATCAAAACGTTAGGCCTTAAAAAGTCTTAAATTCACTGAAGTATTGTGTTCTAGGTCTTAAATAATTTTAAACGGGTCTTTATTTTACTACGTCCATGAAACGCTACTTCTAATGCTCATTTTTTTTATTCTGTGGTGTAGTTCTTTCTTTCGCTAGTACAAATATCATTTTGCTGTATTACGACCACAAATGAGACCACCATGCTGCTTATATTGCAGCCAATCAGCTTTCGTGTTACTGGCGCGAGTCTCTTTTGGATTGTAAAACGGAGCTATATGTGGAGTGAAAGTTTAGCGATACTGGGCTTGAAAAAAACAGAATTTAGGGCTTAGTTGATGTTGTGATAAAGGTCTTAAATATCATTCATAATGGTCTTAAAATGTCTTAAAAAGTCTTACATTTGACTTGGTGAAACCTGCAGAAGCCCTGTACATAGCACTGTAGGAAACCCAAAGGTTTCCTTATAGCAGGGGTTTCAAACTACCAGCCCTGGGGCCAGATCCGGCCTGGTAGACCTTTTCATAAGGCTTCACAATTGTTAGGAATCTAATGTTACATGTTGTCTGCAACTCTTTCTTTTCTGTTTTTTTTTTCTTTTTTGTAAATAAATGTAAATGTTAAGCTCACAGGTTAGGACCATAATGCAACACAAGACAACAACTTGTGTATCACTGACACTGTTTACATGCACATATTTCAGTTTTTTGCCCTAATTCCGAAAAAGACGATATTCCGACTAAGCTGTTTCCATGGCTAATGTAAGTGAATATTCCCGTTTACATGTAGCCATGCAAAATAAGATTTTTTTGTTGGAGCGTGTGAACACGGTGTCCCTCTTTCATTCCTTCAACCAGCTTCTTGAAAAGGTCGGCTCATAGCCAAAAACCTGTTGACATCTAAGTCTCTGATAATAAATTAAAAAGTAGCTTTGTTTCTCCCTCTTGTCTTCAGCCTGGCAAACTATTGGCTGGTTGGTTTGTATACAGCAACCATAGCAACGCACAGAGCTGACCATAAGCGGTAAACAGGCAAGAGGCCGTAAACGGCGGTCAAACCCCCGATTGAGACGCATATTCCAAATGCGCTGTATACACGTCCAAAGAATGCTTCTAATACCGGAATATCCCATGTCTTAATCGGAAAATGCTATATTCGGAAAAGGCCTTATTCCGAATATCCAACCGGAATATGCTGTTTACATGATTCAGAATATTGTGTTGTTTGGAATAATAGTGGAATATTGGTGTGCATTTAAACATACTCACTGAAGAACAGATAACAGAACAAATAGATGTACATAAAAGTAGTCAATACAAATAAAACAAGACAAACTAAACACACAAAAATATAATGTAACTACGACAAAAAAATGGGGCAATACATTAAAAAATGTGGAATATTACTTCATATAACATTTACTTCTTTATAATTTAAAATTCAAACTTCATAGAAATGTCCTTAATTTGATAATTGTTAGTCTTTGTGATACGAGATTTCAAAAAAGAAGAAGCAATTTCTGCATTTTATTACTTTTAACTATTTGTTACTAACTAACTTTTGAACTATTCATAAAATCCGAATCTTTGTCTGACTTTTCTGAAGTCTGCAGGAGTGTAAAATGACCGGGTTCTTACGGGGACAGTCCTCTGTCCGGCTCACTGGAGCACCCACTGTAACCCAAGCTGCTCCCGTCCAGCTGTGTTTAAGATATTCCTGGCCTGGAGACAGTCAAAATAGTAATTCCGCACACAACAATAGGAGGGTGGCTGGGGTGGAAACGAGGGTTAGCCGATACCAGTTTTTGCATTCGTCATTATTCATCAATATTCCTCATCTGTATATCAAACCATGTTATGCCTCAGGAACAAAGAACTCGTTTTCAGTGGTTATGTGCTTGTGGACAGCTTTGACACATCCGATACAGGAGAGCCGGCTGTATTTATGAGCTAACAAATGATCGGAGAAGTCATTTTTCCAATCTCCAACATGTATTTTAATGCATCATTCTGTCTAGCTTTAAAGGTCCAATGTGTGGGAATTTCTCTCATCTAGCGTTGAGATCACATATCGTAATCAACTCTCTCGCACCACGCAGTTCAAAGTACGTATTACAGCTACGGTAGCCTTCACGCTTCAAAAAGCCAAGATACCCATTAGCAGCATTAGCAGCACCTGTGAGTTTTATCATGTGACAGCGAAAACGCGAAAGGCGGAGCAGTATGTCCTGTATGTCCCTTACCGGCTAACGTATTTCAAGATGGAGCATGAATATGGAGCGTCTACCCCAGTTCATGAAAATGCAAATGTAACATTTCAAGCCAATAGGAATACTTGGAAAATGGTGGTAAATATTCATGAAAAAGGACATGTCTGTCTGTCTGTCTAGTTTATAAATCTCCTGAGTATGAGTCGCTGGGCTTCGACTTGACGGTGGAGCGCCTGGTGTCCATCGGATATCCACAAGAGCTGCTCAACTTTGTCTACGACCCCTCCTTCCCCACCAGGTTGGTTCACAAAGCCCTGCCTATTTTATTTTATTTTTTAAATCAATCAAGTGCGCTTTGTGCTTTCTGTCTCTGACTGTCTGCCTTTACTCGCCTGTCTTCATTCTTCTCAGAGGTCTGGTGTTTGATGCGATGTATGGCAACCTGCTCAAAGTGGATGCATACGGGAACATCCTGGTGTGTGTACACGGATTCAACTTCTTGAGGGGGTGAGGTCCACTACTCGCACTGAGCTGTAAACATAGTCTACCACATCAAATCTTCCTCCATTCCACCTACAACACTATTCTTTAAATGAATCGTAAACGAGACTAGACGTCTACAGCCGCACGACAGCATGTTAACATGCTCACAAGGACAATGCTAACAAGCTGATGTTAAGCAGGTATAATATTGACACCATGTTCACCATCTTAGTTTACCTGAATAGTTAGAAACACACAAGTATAGCTGAGGCTGTGATAATGTCATTAGTTTTGCATGTATTTGGTAATAAAACAAAGTATTGGACAAATTGAAACTTGGACCTAATGGTAATCCATCCAATAGATGTTGAGATATTGCATAAAGAAATGCATAAAAAAAATCATCATAGCGATATTTTATTTAGCAATAGATTTTCAAAAATGCAATATTGATTTATTTTTATTTATTTATTTATTTTAAGTTTACGTGCAAAAATATTCATGTAAGGCAGTTGTTTATGTTGTATTTAAACCCTCTACCGCTAGATGGTTATGCTGAGACGCACCACTAGTGTCCTCGCCTAGCAGTGCCTGACTTTTTGCTAGAAGCTAACAACGTAGCTATGGCTGACCTTTGTCCTACTTTAGCATATAAACATTAGCTCACTAAGAACCTGGGAACCACAATCCCAAACTGGCAGTTTGATTTTCTGTGGACTGAATTGTTTACCTAAAGTAAACTTCTTTGACTGTTATGCACATCATGTCTCTTTTTAAATATTAGTTTTTCTAAAATTATACTTAAAAAAAATCCCAATATATCGCCTCACGCACAGTATCGAAACATTATTGCAATATACTGAATCGTGACCCACGTGATACGTATCGCCAGATTCTTGCCAATACACAGCCCTATCATGAATGTCTGTACAAGATTCCATGGCAGTCCATTCAATAGTTCTCAAGATAACTTTGTTTGCGGAGTTAACTATAGGGAAAGTCTAAAGGTTTGAAAACGTTTGAATACTGCCTAACCATAGTTCTGTACCCTTGCATATGAGTGTGGTTTTGCTCAATTGCAGATATAAAGATGTCGAGGCATATGGCTTATCGGTAGTCATTAAAAAAAATCTAAGTAAGCATTTGATGGATTTAATTTAAATGTACTGAATAAGTTGACACTGAGCAGTGTCTTCACTGCGTTGTTGGTATAACATCTTTTTATAGCACATGCATGCAACAAGCACAGCGGTGACAAGACATTTCTGCCCACTGCAGAGGGAGTTAATAGAAACGCAATGTCATGCAAAAACTGGACTCTGTGTTGTATGTATAATAAGTTGTGTTGTATGTATAATAAGTCATGTCTCCTGGTTCTTCCTCACTTGTTACCCTCCTGTCTGTTTGTATCTGTGCTCACTCTACACAGACCTGACATCAGAGAGCTGTACCCCAACAAGTTTATTCAGCGTGGAGACACGGACCGCTTCTACATCCTCAACACACTCTTCAACCTGCCTGGTAAGAAAGAAAAAAACCCATCAACAGAACTACAACACAACCTTTAGTACTCTTAGAATTAAGTATTAAAACACAAAGTCATCAATGTAAGATTTTGAGGTATTTAAAGGGGAACTATGCAGTTTTTTTTAGCTTAATTTACCTTAACTGAACAGCTTCGGAGTCATTGGAATGGTTATATGACTTTTTTCGAGTTGAATGGTGGTCGTCTCGCTCCCCCCTAGCGCCTGTGAGCGGAAAAACCACCCTTGCAACTTTCGGCCGGCGAGCCGCCGGCCTCAGCGTCAGCAATTATCGCGTGATATCAGGTCTCGCGACGTAATGAATTGCTTCACGGCACTGCACACGTACGCCCATTCAGGAACCGGCTAGCTTTAAAAACAAGGTAGCGATGGAGTTTTTCACACTATCGTCATGGCTGAGCCAGCGAAAAAGAAGCAGAAAGCTAGGAAAGCATTGTCGGAGGAACAGAGAAAGAGGAAACGGCGGACTGACCGAGAGAGGAGTCTGACACGAGGAAACATAGGAGCTGCCAAATATCTATTCTGAAGCTGTAGGGGGGGCTCTATAGAGAAACCTGCGAGAAAACCGCAAAGAAATGGCCAAAACTGCATAGCGCCCCTTTCATGTACTCAAGATGCATCAGCTGAGCATTATTAGGCCTGCCTTTTTTTTTACCATTAGGCTTTAGGCATCATTTTTGATCTGGTTTGTGATCATTTGTTTGAATGATCACTAAGTGCATCATTTAGTCTACAAAACAATAGTTTTGTAATAAAATAATAATGAGCCATGTGGCCAGAGCTCAAAGGGATTTAAATTATCTAAAACCCTCAAAGTATCATCATTAACAATCATTTGGAATACAGAAAAGTAAGAAGGTTTTTATTATTATTATTATTATTTAAACAGTATATACTGTAAGTCCAACTGAAATACACACACACACACACACAGACTATACTAGGTTTCAGACTATATTCAGGTCTGCAGTCAGTCTCACTAATTCTAGTGTTATTTCTGATTTCTCCTTAGAAACCTACCTCTTTGCTTGCCTGGTTGATTTCTTCAGTAACTGCTCCAGATACACAAGGTACTGCATACTCACTGCTACATACTGAATACTGGCTGTTTCTGGGAAGCGCAGCTTGCTGGAATCATGAGTGACATTCTGAATAAGAGCCGGTTTAATGTCCATGTTCAGAGTTTCAGTGGAATTTCCGTATCCCATGATGCTCTCAAAGCTCTTTTAGAAGCTTCTCTGTCTGAACAAGAAGGTGGTTCTGGGGAAAACACTGCGTCCTCAGAACTCCATGTTACGCAGAATCTAATGCTGACCTGATTTGAACTGTCTCTGTAGTTGTGACGCTGGCTTCAAAGACGGCGACCTTTTCATGTCCTATAAGAGCATGTTCCAGGATGTCCGAGACAGCGTGGACTGGGTTCATTTAAAGGTAGGATCATTTGCTTATCTACATGAAACCTGTTCCCAGTAAGTCGTCTCCTGCACTCAGTCCAGTCCAGTCGCAGTCATCAGTCCACTGTTATTTATTTTCACAGGGGTCCTTAAAAGAAAAAACTGTTGAAAACCTGGAAAAGTATGTGGTAAAGGATGTAAGTATGCATAATAAGGGCTGCTTCTAAATGCACACCAAGTTATATACCAACTTGGACTTTATAGTTGGAATGAAAAGTTCTGTATTACTCCGTAGTAGTAAAACAACACATTTGAGCTCAGTCTCACATTTTTTGCTGTTCAATTTTTCTGCGTGGTTGATTGTGTTTTTCCTCCACCAAGCCAAAGCTTCCTCTTCTCCTCAGTCGCATGAATGAAGTAGCCAAAGTGTTTCTGGCCACTAACAGTGACTATAAATACACAGAGGTGAGCAGACAGTTTACAGTCAGATATCTTAATGAATGCTTAAAGGAACACGCCGACTTATTGGGACTTTGTCTTATTCCCCGTATCCCCCAGAGTTAGATAAGTCCATACATACCCTTCTCATCTCCGTGCGTGTCGTAACTCTGTCTGACGCCCCCCACCGCTAGCCTAGCTTAGCACAGATCCTGGAGGTAACTGGCTCCATCTAGCCTACTGCTCCCAATAAGTGACAAAATAACGCCAACATGTTCCTATTTACATGTTGTGATTTGTATAGTCACAGCGTGTATAAATAACAAGGTCACATGACACACAGCCATCTTCTAACCGTATACATACTGGGAACTATATTCTCAGAAGGCGAAGCACTGCTACTTCTGCTACTTGGGCGGAGTGATTAGCGCAACACCTGAAAAGCACCGTTGTTACTCTCTGCTCCTCACGGCGGTGCTTCTCAGGTGCTGCGAGCAAATCACAATAATTTTTTTGTGATTGTTGCAGGCAAAAAAAAAAATCTTAAATGTGATGGAATATGCGGGTGGACTATACAAATCACATGTAAACAGGAACATGTTGGTGTTATTTTGTCACTTATTGGGAGCAGTATGGCTAAATGGAGCCGGTTACCTCCAGGATCTGTGCTAAGCTAGGCTAGCGGTGGGGGTGTCAGACAGAGTTACGACACGCACGGAGATGAGAAGGGTATGTATGGACTTATCTAACTCTGGGGGTTACGGGGAATAAGACAAAGTCCCAATAAGTCAGCGTGTTCCTTTAAAGCAAACCAGAACCTACTGTCCCATAATGTACTAATTAATTTTGACAGTTGCCTAATGAAGTAATAATGCCAGGTGTTGTTAATGATGGAGTATAGTTTCCCTTTTTCCGTTTGTTCTGGGACAACATGTTAAAAAAAAACCCTCTCCTGTCTTCTTACAGAAAATTATGACCTACCTGTTTGACTTTGCCCACGGCCCAAAGGTAACACTACTGATTTAATTACATTTGTGTTGTCAGGAATCTCAATAGGTTTGAATTGAACCACCTTGCTCAGAAATATCTGGAACAGATACTTTATGGTATCATGATAGGTTGCTTATTGGGACTTTGTCTTATTCCCCGTATTAGAGCTGTAATCGGGCCTTAAAAGTTAGGCCCGAAAAGGACCGAGCCCGACAGAGTTCGGCCCGAGCCCGACAAGTACATTTTGATTGGCAGCTTTTTAAAAGCCTGAACCCGTTTACAGCCCGACTGTACAAAAGGCCGTCTATCAGCAGTGATTAGAGTGCATGTCGGAGAATAGCGCGGACACACGCTTCGCGAGCGGGCACGCGCACCACTCGGCGGAAAAGGGAGATAAAGAAAAAAGAGACTGTGCCGCACGCACACAGCTCTTTTGTCTTTCATCAAGAATGAGTCATTTATACATTTTTTAACATCATTTATTCATGACTAACGTAGGCTATAGGCCACTTGGAAGTTGGAACAAAGAAATAAAATAAGTCCCCCAGAGGCCAGCCTCCGTTTCACCTCCTCAGCATCATTTACACGCTAATCGAAACGCATCACCTGACATCACTTATTTACCACGCAACCCGGAGCGCAAGCCCGAGCCCGGCCCGAGTAAAATGATAGAAATTAATACCAAACACGACCGAACCTGTTGGGTTCAGCAAAGATCTTCAGCTCTACCCCGTATCCCCCCAGAGTTAGATAAGTCCATACATACCCTTCTCATCTCCGTGCGTGTCGTAACTCTGTCTGACGCCCCCACCGCTAGCCTAGCTTAGCACAGATCCTGGAGGTAACTGGCTCCATCTAGCCTACTGCTCCCAATAAGTGACAAAATAACGCCAACATGTTCCTATTTACATGTTGTGATTTGTATAGTCACAGCGTGTATAAATAACAAGGTCACATGACACACAGCCATCTTCTAACCGTATACATACTGGGAACTATATTCTCAGAAGGCGAAGCACTGCTACTTCTGCTACTTGGGCGGAGTGATTAGCGCAACACCTGAAAAGCACCGTTGTTACTCTCTGCTCCTCACGGGCGGTGCTTCTCAGGTGCTGCGAGCAAATCACAATAATTTTTTTGTGATTGTTGCAGGCAAAAAAAAATCTTAAATGTGATGGAATATGCGGGTGGACTATACAAATCACATGTAAACAGGAACATGTTGGTGTTATTTTGTCACTTATTGGGAGCAGTATGGCTAAATGGAGCCGGTTACCTCCAGGATCTGTGCTAAGCTAGGCTAGCGGTGGGGGTGTCAGACAGAGTTACGACACGCACGGAGATGAGAAGGGTATGTATGGACTTATCTAACTCTGGGGGTTACGGGGAATAAGACAAAGTCCCAATAAGTCAGCGTGTTCCTTTAAAGCAAACCAGAACCTACTGTCCCATAATGTACTAATTAATTTTGACAGTTGCCTAATGAAGTAATAATGCCAGGTGTTGTTAATGATGGAGTATAGTTTCCCTTTTTCCGTTTGTTCTGGGACAACATGTTAAAAAAAAACCCTCTCCTGTCTTCTTACAGAAAATTATGACCTACCTGTTTGACTTTGCCCACGGCCCAAAGGTAACACTACTGATTTAATTACATTTGTGTTGTCAGGAATCTCAATAGGTTTGAATTGAACCACCTTGCTCAGAAATATCTGGAACAGATACTTTATGGTATCATGATAGGTTGTCCAAGAGAGAAAAATAAGTGTGTGTGTGTGTGTGTGTGTGTGTGTGTGTGTGTGTGTGTGTGTGTGTGTGTGTGTGTGTGTGTGTGTGTGTGTGTGTGTGTGTGTGTGTGTGTGTGTGTGTGTGTGTGTGTGTGTGTGTGTGTGTGTGTGTGTGTGTGTGTGTGTGTGTGTGTGTGTGTGTGTGTGTGTGTGTGTGTGTGTGTGTGTGGTAGCCGAGCACACCTCACCGGCCCTGGAAGTCCTACTTTGACCTGATCCTGGTGGACGCCCGCAAACCTGTGTTCTTTGGCGAGGGAACAGTGCTGCGGCAGGTTGACACTGTAAGTGTGTACTAAAAAAGCCTGCACGGACATTAAACCACTAAAATAAAACAAATATATTTGTTTTGATATAATAATTTTTTTATTATTTTTATTTTTTAGCTGTAAAGATAAATAAATATTGTATACGAGTGTGTGACTCAGTGCTGGTTTCTTTTAGACCACAGGTCGGCTGAAGATCGGCACATACACTGGACCTCTGCAGCATGGCATTGTTTACTCAGGAGGTAAATAAGGAACCTTCCCCCACACACACACACACACACACACTTGCTGTTGTAAAGGTCTAGGAGTTAGCGTTACTGGAAGGTCCTATAGTTGCAATGAATGTTTTGCTCAGACAGATAATCTTTCAAATACAATAAGAGAATACGTTACAGATGCATTGTTGTATTTCAAGTGTTGCTACGGTAACTTAGCCTACTTTGGATGTATCGTGAGCTAAACCGGGTATCACTGTCACTGGGTCACGAGCCGAAGCATTAAGAGACTGTTGTAGCAACCAACGTAGTAATAACTTAGAATAATATCGCGCATTTCATGAAACCAAAGGATGCTTTACACAGGTACAGGAGACAAGGGGAAAGAAAATAGTAGGCCAACACAAACACAGAGTAAAAGGAATAAAACGTCCGCGCTAAATGGAAGAGGGACGTGATTTAATGTCTGTTACTAATGTACAACCACATTGCGCTTTGTAAAGTTATTTTATGAATGAAATAGACATATAACATACCTGAGGGCCAATACGGGACGTTTTTAATCCTTTACAATCCCGTAATTGTCTCCATCTGTTGAAAGCCTGACTTTCACTTTCCCTTTCAGCTTTTAGTTGTTCTTCGTTTAATTTCCTTCTTTCCTGTGATGGCCCTGCCCCAGTATCAGCCATAACTACAGCAGATAACTTCTAAAATAACATTAAAATACAAGTAGGCCTATATAAAGAAATCTCCTGCTACCTTTTACCTGGCTGGATACTCACTAACACAGGCTTCTCCGGTGTTACACCGAAATCTGTGACCCTTCAGAATGTGTGACTGTAGCGCCGTCTACCTGCCGTAAATCATGTAAAAAACGCGTTCTTTTCACTGTAAGTCTCGTTTGCTGTTACAGGTCATTTATGATCATCAGACGAAAAATTACAGTTTCAGAAACATTTAAAAGTTACATATAGTCACTTTAACCAATTAATTACAGTACATGGTTTTAGGCCCAGTTTAAACGGTTGTTCACAGAGTAAACAAAGTCAAATGTTCTGATGCTGGTAAAGGTTTGTTTACAACAGGACTATATTACATTTGCACTCCTGATGAGAATGCCCCAAATGTATCTATATATTTCATATGGTCAAAAATAAGAGTAATAGATTTGTGACTGTGCTTATGAAACTACAAGTCAACATCCTTGAATAAAAGACCTGATGTGCTGACTCATAGAAACACTTGTCAAACTGAAGTGTGGGCAGCATGTAACACACTGTGTGGAGTAGAATATCAGCTATAATTGCAACTTCATACAAAACCCACCATTGATGGTTTTCATAGGATGAAAAAACATTCCCAAAATGCCATGTTTGTACTCCCAGGTTCTTCAGACATTGTGTGTGACTTGCTGGGTGCTAAAGGAAAGGACATCATCTACATTGGAGACCACATTTTTGGTGACATCCTCAAATCCAAGAAGCGCCAGGGCTGGAGGACGTTCTTGGTGATACCTGAGCTGGCCCAGGAGTTGCATGTGTGGACTGACAAGAGCTGTGAGACATATACACACTCATGCATACATGCACATCTAGCTTGTTTGCAGTTCCATTATACAGTGTTATTAAGCAGCACTGAAACTTAAAGTGCTCATATTATGCTCATTTTTAGGTACATAATTGTATTTAGAGGTTATATCACAATAGGTTGACATGGTTTAATTTTTCAAAAAACACCATATTTTTGTTGTACTGCACATTGCTGCAGCTCCTCTTTTCACCCTGTGTGTTGAGTTCTCTGTTTTAGCTACAGAGTGAGACATCTCACTTCTGTTCCATCTTTGTTGGGAGCCGCACATGCTCAGTACCTAGGTAAGGACTACTAGCCAGTCAGAAGCAGAGTATGAGGGCGTGCCCTGACAGTAGCTAGGTAAGGACTACTAGCCAGTCAGAAGCAGAGTATGAGGGCGTGCCCTGACAGTACCTAGGTAAGGACTACTAGCCAGTCAGAAGCAGAGTATGAGGGCGTGCCTGACAGTACCTAGGTAAGGACTACTAGCCAGTCAGAAGCAGAGTATGAGGGTGTGCCATGCTAGCAGCTAGGTAAGGACTACTAGCCAGTCAGAAGCAGAGTATGAGGGAGTGCCATGCTAGCAGCTAGGCGAGCATTATAACATGTGTTCCAAAGTGACCACGTTTGTCTCTGAAGTAAAGGCTGGACTACAATAGAGCTGTTTGGAGCAGTTTGTGAACAGTGTTTTCTGTTGGAGATGGTAAGTCCCTTTGGGGGGGGGGACTTTGGGCTTTTTTCACTTTGTAAACCTGTAACGTGCACAAAAAGATATATAACACAATTAAGGAATGGGAAAAAGCCAAAAAGCATAATATGAGCACTTTAAGGATTGGGTTGATGTCGCCTGTAGTTCACTGTTACTTAATAAACAATGTACTGTATATATTGGTTTTATTAGGGGGTTAGGAAATGATACTCATACCAAGCATGACAGAAAATGTGACCGTGTTTTCTGTTTATTTTCCAGTAGTCTATGTATCACAACATTGTGACCATGGAATAATTCACTAAAGCTCAGATCTGTGCTAGGCCCACAAAAGATAGTTAAAAGACTGATTTAAGAAAAGAAAGATTAGAGTATTGTTTTGGGATTTTCTGGTTATTAAATATTTATGCCATTGTAACTATACTAATGCAAGTTTTTTGTTTTGTTTTTTTTAGCCATATTTGAGGAACTTCAGTCACTGGAATGCTTCCTCGCTGAGCTTTACAAGTAAGTGCCTTTTTGTTAGGTCAAAAATAAGAGTAATAGATTTGTGACTGTGCTTATGAAACTACAAGTCAACATCCTTGAATAAAAGACCTGATGTGCTGACTCATAGAAACACTTGTCAAACTGAAGTGTGGGCAGCATGTAACACACTGTGTGGAGTAGAATATCAGCTATAATTGCAACTTCATACAAAACCCACCATTGATGGTTTTCATAGGATGAAAAAAACATTCCCAAAATGCCATGTTTGTACTCCCAGGTTCTTCAGACATTGTGTGTGACTTGCTGGGTGCTAAAGGAAAGGACATCATCTACATTGGAGACCACATTTTTGGTGACATCCTCAAATCCAAGAAGCGCCAGGGCTGGAGGACGTTCTTGGTGATACCTGAGCTGGCCCAGGAGTTGCATGTGTGGACTGACAAGAGCTGTGAGACATATACACACTCATGCATACATGCACATCTAGCTTGTTTGCAGTTCCATTATACAGTGTTATTAAGCAGCACTGAAACTTAAAGTGCTCATATTATGCTCATTTTTAGGTACATAATTGTATTTAGAGGTTATATCACAATAGGTTGACATGGTTTAATTTTTCAAAAAACACCATATTTTTGTTGTACTGCACATTGCTGCAGCTCCTCTTTTCACCCTGTGTGTTGAGTTCTCTGTTTTAGCTACAGAGTGAGACATCTCACTTCTGTTCCATCTTTGTTGGGAGCCGCACATGCTCAGTACCTAGGTAAGGACTACTAGCCAGTCAGAAGCAGAGTATGAGGGCGTGCCCTGACAGTAGCTAGGTAAGGACTACTAGCCAGTCAGAAGCAGAGTATGAGGGCGTGCCCTGACAGTACCTAGGTAAGGACTACTAGCCAGTCAGAAGCAGAGTATGAGGGCGTGCCCTGACAGTACCTAGGTAAGGACTACTAGCCAGTCAGAAGCAGAGTATGAGGGTGTGCCATGCTAGCAGCTAGGTAAGGACTACTAGCCAGTCAGAAGCAGAGTATGAGGGCGTGCCATGCTAGCAGCTAGGCGAGCATTATAACATGTGTTCCAAAGTGACCACGTTTGTCTCTGAAGTAAAGGCTGGACTACAATAGAGCTGTTTGGAGCAGTTTGTGAACAGTGTTTTCTGTTGGAGATGGTAAGTCCCTTTGGGGGGGACTTTGGGCTTTTTCACTTTGTAAACCTGTAACGTGCACAAAAAGATATATAACACAATTAAGGAATGGGAAAAAGCCAAAAAGCATAATATGAGCATTTTAAGGATTGGGTTGATGTCGCCTGTAGTTCACTGTTACTTAATAAACAATGTACTGTATATATTGGTTTTATTAGGGGGTTAGGAAATGATACTCATACCAAGCATGACAGAAAATGTGACCGTGTTTTCTGTTTATTTTCCAGTAGTCTATGTATCACAACATTGTGACCATGGAATAATTCACTAAAGCTCAGATCTGTGCTAGGCCCACAAAAGATAGTTAAAAGACTGATTTAAGAAAAGAAAGATTAGAGTATTGTTTTGGGATTTTCTGGTTATTAAATATTTATGCCATTGTAACTATACTAATGCAAGTTTTTGTTTTGTTTTTTTTAGCCATATTTGAGGAACTTCAGTCACTGGAATGCTTCCTCGCTGAGCTTTACAAGTAAGTGCCTTTTTGTTAGGTCAACTGTTTTTTGTGTTTTGCAATGTATTCTTTCAAAAAAGTTCTTAAAGGGTTACTTCCGGGTTTTTTTCCAACCTGTGTCTAAGTGACTGATGGGAACAGCAATCTTTGACATTGGTCCAGTAGTAAGCGAGATCGCTGTTGTCGGCATGATGTGGAAACCACATTTGAAATGGAGCTGGGCTCACCGATCACAGCACACTTGTGTTTTGTCCTCAGGCACCTGGACAGCAGCAGCAATGAGAGGCCTGACATCAGCTCACTGCAGAGACGCATTAAGGTACAACTTCCTCCAACAAACCCATTTCTTCCTCCTGTCTTTCACTTAAATAGAGCTTCACCCAAGTGGAGTCCACTATAAGTCAACCAGATTTTGAAGGATAACAGTCTTTTCAGACTGTAAGCGGCAATTCGCCTGCGGAGCCGCTTGGGTCTCACTGCCCTCCTCGTGTGAATAGACAAGCAGACAAGCACTTTGTGTTTAAACGCCAGGACATGGAAAAGGCTTCTGTACACTACTGTACCCCTCCCGGTACAACAGTATTTTTTTTTTGCAGCCTAGCTTAGGTTAAACAATACCTGATGCATACAGTCTTGCACTGATGCTCTGCCTGTTTATGCATTGATAACCAACCATTTGCTCTTATAAAAATGCTTGTGGAGTATATATATTTTTTTAAATTAACCATTAGCCTGACAAGTCAGCACAAACACAATATTTAGTCTTGAAGACCTGAGGTGAAACGATTTGTGAGAGGATAGTACCTGGTACTATTTTTGGTACCACCTCAGTTGAGGTTCGAAGCGAGCTGAGCTGATACTAAAAGGAAGAATTAAAACTAGGGTTGGGTACAGAAACCCGGTGCCAATATGGCCTTAGCATGTCACCGACTGTCGTTTTGGGCTCTTGTTTTCGGTTAAGTCAAGTATTGTTTTAGCACCGATATCAGGAAAAATCCAAACCACACTGACTACTGATTGGTCAGAGAGAATCGTCACTTGCATGACACGGGACATCCTGCACACACCGGCCATTTTAAAATAACCAAGATACCTTCAATGGCGGTCCGGGTATCATTGGATAATCATTGACTAGAAAATCCCAAAAATGCTTATTTGTTTTTCCTTAACCTTTTCTGGTGTCAGAATAAAAAAAACGAGGAAACAATCAATAAAGGCCCGTTTTTTGTTATTGTCATTTCCTATTATTGTCCTTTTTAGATTGAAGAATGGAAAAGTCTGTGTACAACTCGTTATATCGTTTGAAACCCAAATCATGTGGTCTGTTTTTTTTGTGTTATTATTAATTATATTTTCAGTGCTGATTGGGGACAGACTGTAGAACAGTGGACACACAGGCCTGTGTACCACGTTATTATAGTTGAACACACCTATATTAATGCATTCTTTCTGATCCCACCCCATGGCCAGAGCAACAAAATCACCCACCAGGGCGCCCAGATAGCTCAGTTGGTAGAGCGGGCGCCCATATATAGAGGTTTACTCCTCGACGCAGCGGGCCCGGGTTCGACTCCGACCTGGGGCCCTTTGCTGCACGTCATTCCCCCCCCCTCTCTCCCCTTTCATGTCTTCAGCTGTCTTGTCAAATAAAAGCCTAAAAATAACCCCAAAAAATTATCTTTTAAAAAAAAAAAAAAAAACACCATGCAATCATGTAAATTCAACACTGTTGTGCACCCAACCACTTATCATGTGTAGGCGGCTTTAGTAGTCTGTGTCCACGACGTTCCACCTCTGGGATTGCTCCGTTGCCGACAAAAATTCCGCTGGATTTCACTCATTTAGGACAGATATCTGTTGCCTTGGGCTTCCTTTGTGTTGGCGTTCTAACCTCTGGTGGATTTGTGAGGACTATGGTTAACTGCTCCTCAGATCTCTGCAGGGTAAATCCAGACAGCTAGCTAGACTATCTGTCCAATCTGAGTTTTCTGTTGCACGACTAAAACTACTTTTGAACGTACACGTTCCACCAAAACAAGTTCCTTCCTGAGACTATTTAGCAGAGGCACCGTGGCTCCGTACGGCGTTTAGCACCACCCAAGACAATTGTGATTGGTTTAAAGAAATACCAATAAACCAGAGCATGTTTTACTCCCATCCCAGAATGCTGTGTGGACTAGCCAGACCCTCCTCCGCAGCGCTGTGGAGGAATGTGCAAAAATAAACGGATCATGTGATTTTGTTTTCTGTTTTTTTTTTTTTTCTTTCCACATATATTCATTTTTATGGCCACGTTAGTTTTATTCTGATCTTCGGCGATGTACTTGAGTCGTTGGAAGTGCTGGCAGCTAAAGTGTTCAACGGCTTGTGACACAGTCAGTCCCTTTATTAGGTCCTCGGGCTTCGATCATCCTTCGTTAAAACAATCAGGTCCTTCTTCTGGGAAGACTATACAATACATTGGAACATTTACTTGGCCAGGAGATACTCCTGTGGAGTCACGTCAGAGGCTGGGGCCACAGGTCCTCGTGGTCCCCCCGCAGCTAATCACGTTGCTGTGACCTTTTCAAGAAGATGCCTGTCGGTTATCCACGGACATTAAACCACTCCAACATCAAACTCGGAACATATAAGGCGGCCATTGTATGGCTGGCCCCAGGAATAGATGGCCTCATCTTGCAAACGTCATATGACCATGCTGCAACACTCTTTGGAGTGTCCACAGCCAGATTTCTGCATCATGCTACAAAATGATTTATTAACCAACACAGCAGGCAGTACAGGCAAGCAGAGACAAGTAAATATACTCAGCCTAACTCTAGCAGATCAATACAAATGTATGTATCCCTGTAAGGGCAATATAGTATGCCCATGCACAATTCTTAAAAGTGGTTCCACTCCCAGTAGACGTGAAAGATTTTTCCTGCATAGAAATGTTTTGTCTGGTGCCAAAAAGACATTAAGCTTCCATAATGAACTATCAGGCATGTCCTTGTATCCTTTCCAGAAAGTGACCCATGACATGGACATGTGCTACGGCATGACGGGAAGTCTGTTCCGCAGCGGGTCCCGACAGACACTGTTTGCCTCCCAAGTGATGCGCTACGCGGACCTGTATGCCGCCTCCTTCATCAACCTGCTCTACTACCCCTTCAGCTATCTGTTCAGAGCTGCACATGTGCAGGTGAGGTTCACTCACCCTTCTCAGTTTGTCTGTCACATGCACTTATTCAGTCCCCCCAGGATTCCTTTTTTTGAGATTGTTGCGGCCCAAAATGCCTGATTTTGCGGGAGCTTTTTGTAAAACAAATTGCGATAAAAGTAGCAGTGTTTTTTGTATTTTTGTTGCGATGAGACGGTGAAAGTTGCAAAAACTTTTTTCTTTTTGTATAGTTGTATAGAGTTTTCCTAGTAACCTTACCAAAAAAGGCTCAGGATGTTGCAAATGTTGGTATAATATGAAAATGGCTGGTGGATTTAAGCGTGCGTGCGTGCGTCGTGGGGGGGGGACCGAGCAGCAGCCCCGCCCGCTGCAGAGAGCCGACAACGGAAAAGTTGCGGTGATTGGTCAAAATTAAGAGTCGCACAAAATTCACGGTGATTGGTTGAATTTGCGTGTAGATATGATATGATATATGATACTGGGATATTGGCATCGGCCAATATCCCAGTATATCAAGATTAATAGGCAGGCGCATCTGCGGGCAGCCTAGTGTTAAAAACATGAATAGGCGACATTTTTTACAGCGCACCCAGACCAGCTGCCTCCAGCCCCTCCCCTCGTGAAGTCTTGCCGTGTGTCTCGCACAGTCACTTCAGGCTCAGACGCTAGCGTTAGCAGTAGCATGCTGCCGGTGTTCCTGCCTTGGGATTAACTGTACTAATGGAACCGTACAAAACACCGCGGCCACACCTCTGTGGAAGCTCCTGAATGTCATTTATCAGAGTCTGGTTGTTACCCCTGTCTGTGGCAGTCTCATCCACTCCTATAACGGAGCTAACTGGAGCTAACCGCTAACGGAGCTAATGGTTGCTAACAGAGCCTTCAGTTCCCCGTGCCTGTATCCATTAACTGCATCTATGGACTCAAGCAGGAATAAAACCCTTAATGTTATTAAACTGGCTGGATGAGTTTTAAACTACAACTAGCCTAAGAGTTTGAATGACAGAAATGTGCTCAGATAAGATCCTAATGAGTGCTACAGGACAGGTAACAGTAGGGCCCCCAAAACACAGATACAACACTTCACCAAATGAACAATGATCTAACAAACAAGGTGACCAAGAGCTGACTTCAGAGAGCCCTGGTCTGATGTGATTCAACAGGAGTTAGGAGGAAATAGTGTTGAGATTAATAACGTCACTTTCTGTGAAGCTTGAGGATTTGTATTCTCAGAAGTTTAATAAATGCTGCTAAGTGCACTAAACTTTGTTTTTTCATTGAAAAGTTTATTTGACAAAGTTTATTTTCTTCTTACCTGTTTCGTTTATTTAATATATTTTTCATACATTATTTATACAATATACAGTACGTTTTTACATAATACATTTTTAATTGAAGTATACAAGTGTAGATTGGTGAAGTGTTCAATACATGTTTCTGTTGAGAAATTCTGTGTATATTAGTGTTACATTTTATCTTTCAAATAGAGGTTTAAAAACAAGCACATATCGGCCAAATATCGGCCAAAATAAATCGGCAGCATGTATCGGCTGACCCTGATTTCTAAACATCGGCATCGGTCGACCTCTATTTGCGTGAATTGTTGCGATCGCGACGTTGCAAAATCCTGGAGGGACTGCTTTATGTACTTTTTGACTGATGGCATTACATTGAACCTCCTCCCCCCCCACACCAGATGCCTCACGAGTCAACAGTGGAGCACGCCCAAGTCCACGTCATTGACACCGAGTCGCCGCTCGCCACACGGAACCGCCACGACGTCGACCTCAAGGAGATGGAGTGCAAACGGCACCAGCTGACTCGATCCGTCAGCGAGATCCAGCCCCCCCACTTCTTCCCTCAGGCTCCACAGGAGATCACTCACTGCCATGATGAAGATGACGATGAGGAGGAGGAGGAGGAGGAGGAGTAGAGGGAAGGAGAAGAGCAGAGAGGTCTGCAGATGACGCTTGCTGTCACATCCGATACATCCTGTTTCCACGAGTCTGGTCTCCAGTTTTCTCATGAAAACACACACATGACCTACTACCATACGCGAGACAGGATTTTTGGATTTCTACGAGTAGTTGGTGGCTGATCCGCAGCGATAAAACAAAGAAAGAAAAGAAAGGTTGGGGGGGGGGGATAGCCTGTTTCCACATATCTTTACTATTCATAGCCTGTTTTTCTCCACGTGAAACAACAACTTTGGTCCGTGTTGCAAATGCAACAAAAGGTTCCGGGTGACCCCTCCTCCCCCTGGTTTCTGGAGTGCGCTCTCATTGGCTGTAGCTCCAACATCTCCAGATTTTTAGCCTGCTAGATACAGCGAGGCACCAGCAGTGTGTTAACCACAGCTGCTGAAACTAGACTCGATGGTAAAACGGTTCTACTCCATGAGAGTATATGTTTATAATGCCTGCTAACGGTGAGGTGGATATCACACGCTAACATCTCATGGTACCAGCTTACAGAAACGTCACCTACTTATTTACCCAGTAATTCTTCTTTTTACTGTGTTGTAAAATAGGACCACAATTCCCAAAGCTCACCCTCAAGTCCTTAATCTTATGTCTTTTTTAAAAAAGTAATGTAGATATTACACCCTGCACCACAGTTATTGCCTTATTCATCTCGCTTTGAGTTGATACAGTGAGTGTGAATGAGAATTATTGTTATTTTGAACATGAATGTTGAGTTGTTTTCATGGTCACAGGTGAAAGGTATGGAAGCCCATGTCTGCCAGACGACAATCACAATACTGGCAGGTTCAAATGATAAGACAAGTCAATGTTTCGACTTGCAACATTTTAAATAGCAGTCGACATTATGAGACCCTAAGACTTAATTAAGTCCAATCTTTGACTTGACAAAATGTGTAAATATGAAATTAGAAAGTCACAATTTTGACGACTCATAATTTAGAATTACATTCTTTATTTTTTTTAAGTGAACAGTTAAAATGTTAACTAAGTCAAATTTGAGATAAAAATGTGTAGTTGAGTGAGATTTGTCAAAAGTTTGACTCCCGAAGTTTTGACTTATTACCTCACAATTATTATTCAAAATGATGATTAACTCGCTGTCGTAATTTTAATTTTTTACCGTGTTTGTGTTGTTGTCATTGGCGGTAATGGTCCTCCATAAAAGGTGACCCTGCTGCTGATCACGACTGCTGTGTCTGCTGTAAACGTGCTGTTACTGTAATGTGTGTGTAAGTCAACGTGATCAGGGTACAATAGTGTATTTTAGTGCTGAGAGTATTATTTCATGTTTTTGTTATTTTTTAAAAGACCTGTGATTTAAGAGGACCCGTTTGTCCAAAAAAAGTCTGATCTGCTGTAGTGATCACAAAGTATTGATCCTTAGATGAGGTGGAACATGGCCTCATCTCTCTGATTCACAGAAAGTGAATGTGTGAATGATCCTACTGCTTTTGTGTTTTAGTCTCACACAAGAAGTCGCTGATTACATTTGCTAAAGCGGCCTCATCCTGTTTGGACTGAAGAGACGTATTTTGACTTGTTTAAATGTCCTTTTGACCATTAATTGTTTGACCTTTTTCAGCCCCGGGTTGCACCTTGGGATGCTTATCGTGTTATTTGAGGTTTCAGAGCAACAGCGCCAATGATTTAAATGTCTCACTGTTTAATATCCGAGTCTTTTCAGAACTGTTGAGCATGCCTGTGTTTGCTGTCAGCTTTGAAGCCTAACTGTAATAATCAGACATACTGAAATGCAAAGTGAATCAAATGAATTTATTTTTCATTTTTTACCAGCGGTAGTTAATGCATGGGTTGAAGTTGTATTTTTGTTTCTCGTTTTCATTGAAATGTTGCCTTTCTTGTGAAGAATGTTGAAAGCAGCAATTCTGCAGTTAAGATGGTTTAAGTCATGACTGATGTTTGTAATAAATTTTCTGATCTGATATTGTAAGGCAAGGCAGCTTTATTTGTATAACACATTTGTGCAGTATAAGAAATGAACAATTATTTAAAGAAAGGCAGCATCAAAAAGAAAGGTCTTCAGCCTTGATTTAAAAGAACTGAGAGTTGCAGCAGACCTGCAGTTTTCTGGGAGTTTGTTCCAGATATGTGGAGCATAAAAACTAAACGCTGCTTCCCCCTGTTTAGTTCTGACTCTGGGGACAACAAGCAGACCTGTCCCAGACCACCTGAGAGGTCTGGGTGGGTCATGGTGTAGTAGCAGATCAGAAATGTATTTTGGCCCTAAACCGTTTAGTGATTTATAAACCAGCAAAAGTATTTTGAAATCAATTCTTTGAGGCACAGGAAGCCAGTGTAGAGACTTCAGAACTGGAGTGATGTGATCCACTCTCTTGGTCTTAGTGAGGACTCGAGCAGCAGCGTTCTGAATCTTTTAGGTAGACCTGTAAAGACACCATTACAGAAACGCAGAAAGTCCAGGGTTCAAATCCGACCTGTGACGGTTTTCCTGCATGTCTTCCCCCCTCTCTTTCCCCTTTCATATCTCAGCTTTCCTATCCACTAAAGGCAGAAATGCCCACAAAAAAAGTTACTCACAATTCCTGTATTCTGTCTACCCTTTACATCAGTGAGTAATTATTGCTGACAGGATTTCTTCCAGCCCAAAGCTGCCACTAACTAACAGGCCTGCTGGTATCTCATGTGTCACCAACTTCCACAACTTGGCACCGCTGTGTCCCGTTATCAGCTCAGTCACATCACACAGAACGGCTATCTGCCTTCACATAACCTTAAAACCAAACATCTGACCAAAGCTTTTCTTGTCTGCTCACTTTTTTGTGAATCTATAATTTATCCTCTTTTATATTGCAGTCACAATAACAACAGGGTTTCCGCAGGGTCTTAAAAAGTCTGAAAAAAGTCTTAAATTCCTTGAAGTATTGTGTTCTAGGTCTTAAAGGTCCCATGGCATGAAAATGTCACTTTGAGGTTTTTTAACATTAATATGAGTTCCCCCAGCCTGCCTATGGCCCCCCAGTGGCTAGAAATGGTGATAGGTGTAAGCCGAGCCCTGGGTATCCTGCTCTGCCTTTGAGAAAATGAAAGATCAGATGGGCCGATCTGGAATCTTCCCTTTATGATGTCATAAGGGGAAAGGTTACCTCCCCTTTCTCTGCTTTGCCCGCTCAGAGAATTTGGCCCCCCCATGAGAAAGAGAGAGACGGCTTTCAAACGCGCAAAGTGGCAGTTCAAGTTCAAGGCCACACACACACACACACACACACACACACACACACACACACACACACACACACACACACACACACACACACACACACACCCTCCTCAATAGCATTTAAAGCTATAGACACAGAAATGGCACATCCTAAGGAAAGCTCATTGTGGGACAGTACAGATACAGTATTAGGGGACCACTAAGGCCTATATAAAAGAGACTTCAGATACAGTATTAGGGGACCACTAAGGCCTATATAAAAGAGACTTCAGATACAGTATTAGGGGACCACTAAGGCCTATATAAAAGAGACTTCAGATACAGTATTAGGAGACCACTAAGGTCTATATAAAAGAGACTTCAGATACAGTATTAGGGGACCACTAAGGTCTATATTAAAGAGACTTGAGATACAGTATTAGGAGACCACTAAGGCCTATATTAAAGAGACTTCAGATACAGTATTAGGGGACCACTAAGGTCTATATAAAAGAGACTTCAGATACAGTATTAGGAGACCACTAAGGTCTATATTAAAGAGACTTCAGATACAGTATTAGGAGACCACTAAGGCCTATATAAAAGAGACTTCAGATACAGTATTAGGGGACCACTAAGGCCTATATAAAAGAGACTTCAGATACAGTATTAGGAGACCACTAAGGTCTATATAAAAGAGACTTCAGATACAGTATTAGGAGACCACTAAGGCCTATATAAAAGAGACTTCAGATACAGTATTAGGGGACCACTAAGGTCTATATAAAAGAGACTTCAGATACAGTATTAGGAGACCACTAAGGCCTATATAAAAGAGACTTCAGATACAGTATTAGGAGACCACTAAGGCCTATATAAAAGCAGCATGTCATGGGACCTTTAATTCATTTTAAACGGGTCTTAATTTTCCTATGTCCATGCACCGCTACCTGTAATGCTCATTTTTTTCCCCATGGTGTTGTAGTTTTTTCAGTCGCTAATCCATATATCATTTTTCTGTATTACGACTACAAATGAAACCAACATGCTACTTAAATTGCAGCCATCAGCTTTCGTGTTATTGGTGCGAGTCTCTTTCAGATTGCACGACATAAAACTTTTTATTCTTCAGCTATATATGGAGTGCAAGTTTAGCGATACTTGGCTTGAAAAAATAACTGAATTTAGGGCTTAGTTGATGTGATAATGGTCTTATATTTCAAGCGTGATGGCCTTAAAATGTCTTTATTATTAGACTACTATTAGATTACTATGAACAAACACATTTGTTTGGGAACCATGATGCTGGGATCAGCACCAGCAAATCTATGAAGAGTTTGTTCTTAAAAAAAAAAAGTGCTTGTAGTATCTGTTTGAGATCTAACTATGAGCCTGACCTGTATCCTCACAGACCTCGGGGCTCTGACAGGACAACGTGTTGTCCTAGCGGAAGAACATCATTTAGACTCAAGGTTAATGAAGGGGAGATGGAAATGGCCTGGCAGCGTGCAGGACTTCAACCCTCCTGACAGGGTCAGATCTGTGCCTGAGGCAGGGGAGGGGGGTATAGGATATGGGCTGAAGGCGAGGAGACATCTTAGTGATACAGGTCAGAAGTTAGGTGAAGGGTTTGGAAGACTTAAAGTGTTTGTGCATGCTTTTTAGTAGTTAACCGGTCAATCATCCATTTAAGCAGGTAGTCTCAACGACCTAGCTGGTCTCGTTTTGCCCCAAAACGAGCACTTTTGTTAAGGTAAATACAAGATGGACAATTGTCCTATTAACTTGCATTGTAGTTTGTTTCTCCGCTTCTGACTGCAGAGATCTCTCTTAATACTGAACCAATGTCAAAGATTGGTGTTCCCATCAGTCACTTAGACACAAAAACATAGGAAAATAGGGTCCAGGTTGGAAAAAACGGTAGTTACCTATCAAATATGATGAAGGAACAGCTGGCATGGTCCTTTAAGCATACAATAAGTGTCCCTTTATGCAGCTATTTGAAATGTCTTTCCTTTACACCAGAAATGTCAAGTGACTGAAATGTTCCACTGTTGGTGCATATAGTGTTTCTCTCGCATGTGTATCCCCTCTCAGAAACACAGCATCTGTATATGAATCTGTGTAATTCTATAACTATCTTACATACGTGGATTCTGCTGACTAGTGAAGGCCAGCACACCCAGCTCATCAGCAGCAAACTCTCAACATCCTGGTGTGGAACACGTGCAACGTTACGTAACAGGACTCCGCAGCGTGACCTTCAGGGACACTGCCAGGGTCAAGCAGCTGTTGGCCTTCAGGCTGCTGATAAGTTTGTTCCTTTGCTCCTTATCATGGCTCTGCGCTGACGACGCAGCCAATCAAAGGAATATTCTTTTAATAAAGACCTTCCACAACTTTTCATTTTGTGTTCCCTGGGCTGCTGTGAGACTGTGGAGTCTGGAGTGTGACACACCACAATAGTTTAGTCTTTCTCAATCTTGAATTACAATAACTAGATATCTGTTGCTCTTTGGGCAGGCCCTTGTTTCATTTTTGGGAGGCGCACTGCTTACGTGTCTTTGTTTATGTCATATTAACAGTTGTCTGAAATGAAAGCTGTCACAAAGTGGAAATTGTAAATGTTAACGCAGCAGTCCTGCTTTTTAATGCATCATTTAAATGCAAATGAGACGAGACTTTTGAGACTTTTGAGACATTTGAGTAACACCTGCTGCAACTCGGAACTCACAAGGCCTGTGTCCTTCCCCCAATTAAGCATTTCATCTTATTAAGTCCGTCTTCTCAAAACCGAAGTGGCAAAAAATGAATATACACACAAATTAACCCTCTGAGGACAAAAGATGCACCGGTCAGCACTCCTACTCAAAAACTCATTTCAGACATTTATTTACTATTTTATCCTTACATTACGCTACTTTTGTGAACCCAAGACTTTTTGTACACTCATTTCAAGCACCAAAACAATTAAGTGAAGATGTTTTCATTGTCCTATTAACTTACATTGTAGCTTGTTTCTCTGACTGCCGACTGCAGTGATCTCGCCTAACACTGGACCAATGTCAAAGATTGTTGTTCCCATCAGTCACTTAGACACAAAAACATAGGAAAATAGGGTCCAGGTTGAAAAAAACAGTAGTTACCCTTTAAATATCCTACTATCCACTCTGACTCCTCACATGGACAAACACAATTGTTTAACTAGCAATCAGAGCTTATAAAATAAAAGGGCCACAGGTGAGCTCTTCCAACATCGGAAAGAGAAGCAAGAGGAGTGTAAGTACAGTAATGGCGTTTTTCCACTGCTAGTACCGGCTCTACTGTGTCTTGTTGTTGCCAGAAGACACATTTAGTTTCAAAAGAAGCTGGAGGCAGCAAAACAAACACCGCTGGCTAAACTAGTTAAAAATGGTGGGTTTGTTCAGGACACCCCCCCGTCTGTCGCTTTCACGTCACCTTTTGGTATCGGCTCAGCTCGCTTGGAACCTTGACGGAGGTGGCACTAAATAAAATACCTGTTGGCAGGTACCAGGGACTTTTTTTCGTAATGGAAAACCAAAAAAGGCGAGTAGAGTCAAGGCAGGTACCATGTAATGGAAAAACGCCACATGAGGATGACGAGAAAGAGGATAGCAAGACCAAGATGAGCCATAATCTCTGATGAGATTCGGGCCCCTTTGGTTTAACGATGAGGGAGGCTGGGCAGAGTATGGCTACATCCCATGGCCCTTATCTGATAGCTCCTCGACACCTCGGTCCTCGGCTGAATCGGAAGTTGTTCTGTCCCTCCTCTGTGAAGGACGTCTCAAAGCTCTTATTTCTGCCCGGAGGAACGACGAGGGATCATCGAGGAGCTTCCTTCCTGGAAGCCGTGCAGCTGAAGGAGTTTCTAACTCCGCTCAAACAGCTGACGTATTCATGTGACGCTTCAGAGGAAAGGACATCTCATCCCTCTAAAACACATTTGCTCGTTGCCCCACTCCTCCCGTGATTTCCTCGCGTCTCTCCCTGGCCTCCTCGGTGGGAGGGACTAAGACGGGACAAAGGGAGCCATGTGGAGGCACGAGGAGGCAATTTAAGAGCTATGAGATGACCAGCTTCACTGTAACGTCTACGACCGCCATCCCCAATACGTGTTATCTATCTCTTCTACAAGCTATGGAAGATATAGCATGTGTAGATATAGCTGTAGAAACTTTTCAGGGCTGGATTCGCCATGCTAGGCCAAACTTCACCTGTTGCTTGACCAGGGAGAACATTGCTGCAATGCTGATAAGGTGCTGTGGCCAGACCCAAACAAAAGACAGGACGCAGCCTGGGATGTATAAAGTTTTGTTAGTGGGGGGGGGCATTTGTTTATATTACAGTACATGTTTTGACGACCCTGATAAGGCATTCATCCTAGTGTTTTCCATTCATAATAGTGTTTGACATTTGTGTTCAACTGGTTCTTAGAAATGTATTCATGATTGTGTGTCTGTCATTTGAACAGAAAATACTATTTTGAGAAGACACACCATTGTTTTGAAGGCAGTTTCCGTGTGTGTGTGTGTGTGTGTGTGTGTGTGTGTGTGTGTGTGTAGTTCTGAGAATATGACCTATGCTTTCAGAAAACAAGTGACAAAAACTGTAATTTCATATCAACTACCTTGTAGGGCTGGGCGATATGGAGAAAATCAGATATCGCGATATTCTTGTCCTAATACCTCCATGTCGATACTGTAATGATATTGTAGTGTTGACTATTGGTGCTTTAACAAAATATCTTCACAATGAGATTTTAGATAAATAATCATCAGTAATGTGGATATAATGACTGAGTGGGTAAAGGCAAATAATAGAACAGTTACAACAGTCTGGTAAGTTCAGAGAATGACATCACTTTACTGTAACGCAGCCTTTAATACCAGGAAAAGACAACACTAAAGCCATATTACAATGTTACGATATCCAAAATCTAAGACAATATCTAGTCTCATATCACAATATCGATATAATATTGATATATTTCCCAGCCCTACTACCTTGTACCATCAAGGCCAGGAGCTAATCTCTTCACTCACTGACTCCCATACAAATGTATTACAGAAGTTATGCTTTGGTAAAGCTCTCTAGATGTCGCCTGTTCTTCAGGTCTGCATTTTAACACTCACACACTTACATGTATGTGCAATTCTAAGGCCTCCTTCACACTGGCTGCGTGGCGTGAGCGTGTCAGCTGCGTGGCGTGTCCGTTTATATTTGGGCTCCCATGGTAACAGGTTAGAGCGTGCAAACTGCCTGCGTGACACGCACGTCTCAGAAAACGCGTGCATGCTAGAAATAGAACCGACGCCTATTTTTCATGCGACAGACAAGCGTGTTGGAAGCGTTTCCAGGCAACAGAATAGGAAAAGACATTTATATGTCATTTTGACATGAATACATTTAATAAATGACATGTTGATGTTTGAAAGTCTCTAGGTTTTGACATTAATGCAGATATAAATGTAATTAAAAAATTTAATTATCGATTTTCTAATATTGCACCTGTCAATACAGAACGAAATATTCTGGAGCCTATGTTGCCGTCAATACTGCCGACGTTGTCTTTGCCGTAATCAGATCAGTATATATTTATGTTTAACATGAAGTATACTATATTATCAATGGGAAACATCCATGTGTACAGACAAGGCGAGCAGCAGCAGCGCCGCGTCAGACACCTTTCTGGTGTGCGAAGACATAGAAAACGCCACGCAGCTGACACGCAACAGAAACGCCACGCTCACGCCGCGCAGCCAGTGTGTGGCCGGCCTTAAGCCCAGGCACAGAGCAGCACATCCCTTCCTGTCCCAGCTGCACCGGCCACCAGTGTGTTCCAAAGTAAAAAGATGGCAGATTATCCCACATTGAACCCTCCTGCTGAGCCCCTGTTGGTTGACACAGGGACACCCCTGAGGGTGGGGGGTGCGTCCTCTGCTGCTCCCTCACTTTAGCAGGTGTCTCAGCTGGTCCTGCAGGTTTTTAGAGTGCTCCACGCTGGGGGGAGTGGAGAGGAGGAGTCAGTGCACGTTATCAGTGTGTGTGTTATGGCTTACTGTTGAGACACTGATGTCAGCTGTTTTATACTGGAGCATAAACAGAGTGTAGTGTTTAGACTTACTTCTTCTGGATGGCCTCCTGCCTTAGTGACAGACAGACAGACAGACAGACAGACAGAGAGACAGACAGACACTTTAAATATTTATTTCCAATTTGAGCAAAAGATTCACGTTTGTACTCACGAGCAGCTGACTGATACTTACTGGTATTGTAAATGTGTGGTGATAATGGACATTTTTCTCAGACTCTGGAAGACAGATGATAGTGATGTTGGATTGTGGATCGTACATACAAGCATAGGCGTTTACAGGGGGGGGGGGGGGGGGGGAATAACATCAAAGTTTGAGTTGCTTTTTTCAGAGATGTTGTTGCTTTGTTCAGCCTTTGTCGCCTTTTTCAAAAATGTTTTGACAATTTTTTTGACATTTTTGTCACCTTTTTTGAGTTTGTTTTTCCCTTGACGTTTTTGGCTCTTTTTTCCCCCACATTTGTCACCTTTTGACGTCTGTCGCAATTTTTTCGGCTTTTTTCAATCTTCAAGTTTCCTCTATGTTGATTTTGTAGTGGCGGCCCGCCACGGCAAAATGTCTGCCGCCATGGTATCAGAAATAGGGCAGACGCACAATGTAGTCGCGGTTGCCTTTTAAATGATCCTGCCGACATAATGCTGCTCATAATGCCGCTCACATTGCAATTTAACAACAAGTAGAACTATTCAGAGGTTATTGGACCCGTCCAGTTTAACTCCACGTACTGTTGTGTTGATGGAGTTTATTGTCAAAACGTTTGCTTTCTTCCGAGTCGACTATTAAACCAACAGCTCCACCAAAACATCACTGAGGTGGGGGTTTGTTGTTCGGACAGACCTGCCCCCACTGCTAAAAAAAATAAATCCTAAAAGGAAACACTGTGAACCCGAAGTTATGCCCTTTTATACTTGAGCAGATACCTACGTACTACTTCATTTAGCTGTCACAAGCACAAACTAGAAAGCCCCGTATGATGGGATGTAATCTTTTCATTGTGAGGTGTTCATTTAACTCTTTAGTTTGTGGTATGGTTGTCTTCATCAACAGCGAAGAGTGTCGCCAGTACTTTGTTCTATTATCAGAGGTGTATTCACTAACTCTATACTTTAATACTTACGTCCTCAGAATGCAGGATGGCGTCCTCTTGAATGACCATATTTCTTGCTGCTTGACCAAGGAGCTGGAAAAAGACAAACAACAATACAGCATTTAGGGCTGCAACTGATTCTTTGTATTACCAATCAACCTGTCAATGATTTCGTCGATGCATGCCCAGTACAACCACAGTATATTGTGCTGGCCACTGAGCCTATTTTGGGTTAGGGCCTTGCTCAAGGGCACCTCAGTGGTGGTAATAAGGGCGGGACAAGCGCTGCTCTCTTTCCCCGGCCAGATTCATCCTGTCCGTCTGCGGATTGAACCAACAACACGCTTGCTCCTCTAACCTTTAAGCCACCATAGCCAGTGTGGTTTTTTACAATGTAAGTTAATAGGACAGTTGTCCAGCTTGTATTTACCATCACAAAAGTGCTCGTTTTGCCGCTGACAGGCTCAGATTAATATTCTAAGTGTCTGACAACATTATGGAAAGGATCCCTTCAGAGATAGACCTTTAAAACCTCTTTGAGACCTTTCTGTTTAACCAGAAACAGCTCTGAAGTCACTAGCGCTAAACCCACCAGACTCCATTTAAAAAAACAATACTTTTAGCGTGTATAGATCCAACATATTTTCACATGTAAATCGTTAAACTTTGTGTTTATTTCAACCAAAACTAGAGTTGTGATGGTTGGAAAAGTGGAAAGATGACCCAAAACGGCTTTTAATAGTTTTATTTTCTTTCTGTTGACTTTGAATGAAGTGTGTTTCACGATGCTAAAATTTATGTTTATTTACATGGAGTCTGGTGGGTTTACCGAACGCAATTTTGTGGATGTTTTTATTTTTTTTAAAAGGATCTTACTCTTTAACAGAAAGGTTGACCTTCTTAGAAATCATTTCCACAGTGTTGTCAGACACTTAGAATATTAATCTGAGCCTGTCAGCGGCAAAACAAGCACTTTTGTGAAGGTAAATACAAGTTAATATACTTGTAAGATACTTTAAGTTAGTGTGTTTAATACATTGTGTTACTTTTTTTTACCCACACATTTCAAAATAATACATTTTAAAGCTGGAATTGCAATGCCGTGCCCATGCCTATGCATGAATTCATCGTTTGTCTGTAAAATGTCAGAAAACAGTAAAAACTAAAAAAAATAGTTGAGAAACAATCTGATCACGATTGTTTTGTGGTTCCTATCCTACCATCTACTGGCTGGACTTCTATGAGTTGATTATGAAAGTTACGAGGTCTCGGAGGACAAGGCACGAAGCAGGGTTCAGTTCACAATGTTCTCAAGGTTGAATGATACACAAAAGAATATATAGGCCTACATTTTCTAACAATTGCTCCATTCACTTTCATGACGTGAGTAGAAAGATAAGAAAGAGGCTCCATCGGAAGGAGGATTGGTTCACAGGAAGGGAAACACTCACAATGTATTAAACTAATGCATGATACCAAATGAAACAAATGAGCGAGGCTTTGTTCACAGCTGTTACAGAATGGAACATATTCACAACGCAAAGGAAGTGAAGTCTTCAAATTGCTTGTGATTATAGGCCACATATTTAGTTTAATATCACAGAAGCCAAAGAAACAGCAGCGAGTTCCTAAAATCAAGTTCCTTCTTCAACTATGAATCGATTAACGTCACTCATTAATCGTTTTAGCTCGATTAGTTGCAACAAAAGGTTTAACCAAGGCTTTCGTCTATGAAGAAGTTCTGTTTTTAGGTTTGTCAGAGGAAGTATAATAATATTAGACCAATGTTTAATGTAGGGCTGCAACTAACGATTATTTTCATAGTCGATTAATCTGTTGATTATTTTCTCGATTAATCGATTAGTTGTTTGGTCTATAAAATGTCAGAAAACGGTGAAAAATGTCCTCAAATGTCTTGTTTTGTCCACAACTCAAAAGATATTCAGTTTCCTGTCACAGAGGAGAGAAGAAACTAGAACATATTCACATTTAACAAGCTGGAATCAAAGAATTTTTACTTTTGTCTTTAAAAAAATGACTCAAACCGACTAATCGATCATCAAAATAGTTGGCGATTAATTTAAAAGTTGACAACTAATCGATTAATCGTTGCAGCTCTAGTTTAATGTTCAGTTACATTTTTTACAGCGGTGGAAGAAGTATTCAGATTAGGCCCGCACGATGAATCGTTATAAAATCGTGATCTCGATTCACCCCTGTTCGTTATTTGATTTTTAAATGACTTTTTTTTCCCCCTCCAATTCATTTATTGAAAGCATTTGACATTGACATTCACATGTTTTGTAAAGACATGTTCAAGGAGTTCAGATAGAGCCTGTATCAGGGCCATATTTAGTTCAGTGTGTTAAGGGTGGGGGAAAATATCAATACAGCATAGTATCGCAATAGTTTCCGTAGCAATACTGTATCGATGCGCAGGCGCCAAGTATGGATCTATTATTATATATGTGTTGGTCAGTTTGTCTGAATGACAATCCCATTTTGCAGCAAAAACATTGAAGTGAGATGAACAAACAGAGAAATGTATATTTTTATATAAAACAGATGTTGACAAAGTTTCCTTTTGGGGACATCATTTGAAATTGGGAAAAATTTGAAGTTGGAAAAAAGGTAATATATTGCAATATATCGCAGAATATTGCAATATTATTTAAATCGCAATAATATCGTATCGTGACATAAGTATCGTGATGATATCGTATGGTGAGGCCTCTGGTGATTCCCACCCCTCTGTTATAGGTCACTATTTCTGGTAGCCTACTGTACTTAAATGGCCAGTATGGACTTTATTTTCTGTATTCATAGACTACATATTGTTGGGTAGTTTAATCTATAATAAAAAATCGTATCTTAAAAACTACATGTGTTTTGTGTGAAAAATCTTAATTTGTAAAGTAACTAAAGCTGTCGGATGAATGTAGTGGAGTAAAAAGTACAATATTTCTGAAATGTAGCGGAGTAGAAGTAGAAAGTGGCATGAAAAGAAAAGACCTCAAATTTGTACTAAAGTAGCCTACAGTACTTGAGTAAATGTACTTAATTACATTACACCACTGCGTAACGTTACTGGCAATGCTTTTATTTTGAATACAAAATGACGTTTCCGTTTGTTCTCTAGCTAGCTAGGTTAGCTCGTTCCCATTTAGATGAAGCTACAGCGACAGATTTCTCGTGATTAAATCACTCGTATCGTTTTACCTCCTGACTCCGGGATCCCTTCAGCACTTGACGGGTCATTGCGATCACATCCCCGCTACAGGAGCCCACTTTATCGGATAGTAAGCCTTTGACAGACTGGCCAAACCGCGGATGGGACTCAGCTGACGCCATTTTCTGTTTTGGCTAGCGACGGTGCGTGGGCAGGGTCAAAATACACAGCAACGCGTCCACTAGTAGTACAATAACAATTGTATCACTTCAAAACTCATAATCTTGCAAAACTAAAAACGAATGAATCGTATTTCATTTTCACACGCATTCATATCTAACAAGGTCATTCTCAGCCGTCACAGTTTGGCTCCTGTAGTCAATAAAGTAAAAATACTGCACTGGCAACATTTTACTTTAAGTAGGCTACAAATACAGAGGTATTATCAGTAGAGTAAAGTAGGCTACTCAAAATTGCCCCTCTCATGGTGTTGCATTATATATTTTATATTGTATATCATATTATTGTGTTGTATTTTAAGCAGCTGCTCTGGGTTCAGCTCATTTGAACTCCTTACTACTGGGTAGTTTAATGTATACCAAATATATATATATAAAAAAATTAAAATAACTAAATAAATAATAAATAAAAGTGTGTACATCTCAGCACAATCTTCCAAAATGATTGTAAATGATTCAAATAAGAAATTCCCATGTTCAAACAGGAGTAGGAATTTAAATCTATTTTTATCCTTTATTTATTAGTTAAATACAAAACAGTTTGATGCTTCACTTATTTATACATGTTTACATACACATACACCGTATATCTACCTACCTACACTCACATAAACACATGCCAACTCAGATGCACACATACATGCATATACACACACACACACACACACACACATTTACACATTTGTTTTTCTTTTCCATCTGTCTTCTTCGTTTCCGTCTATCTATATCAAACCGAATAATAACCCATCCAAACTAGACCTAGTATATAAGCCCAGGAACCATACAGTCAGTGTACAATACTAACACCTCAAGTCCTTTTCATATCCATTTAATATATTCATTTTAAATAGTCTCTTAAAATTGCTCATTGTTGTACATGATTTCATCTCTTCACGGCAGCTGTTAAGCCATAAATGAACTCCTTTGGTGGTAATGCAGTGGTATTTAGCATTTCTTCTTAGAAGTTTCCTTTGAAATACAAAAGTTCAAGTACAAATAGGCTACTTCAAAGTTGTACTTCAACACATTAATGCACTTAGTTCCTTTCCACCACTGCTGACTACACTGTGACAGTGTCCATGTGTGGATATGTGTCGTCGGGGTTTTCTGCAAGGATTCAGTGAATCAAGTGTCATCTTATCTTGTTGAAGTTGGCCCGGCCTGAAGAATTCCGAGTCAAGGATTTGGCATTGAAGGAGCTGCATAAAAGGCTGTCCCTGCAGCAGCTCAGGGCATTTCTGCAGAGCTAACGCTCTGTGATGCTTGGCTTCCGCTGAAACACACCCCTCTGTCAGGGCCCTCTGCTATGGCTATGGCTTGGTTTCTGTGTCTGTGTGTGTTTTTGGCCGTGGGCCTGGCTTTGCTAGCGCTGCGCCTGAAGCACAAGATGTCCGCTCGTGGCCCCCAGGAGCCCCCACACCTCCCAGCACTACCCCTGATCGGCAGTCTGCTGAGTCTGCGAAGCCCACACCCTCCTCATGTGCTTTTTAAAGAACTACAGAAGAAATACGGACAGACGTACTCTCTGATGATGGGCTCCCACTGTGTCATCGTCATCAACCAGCACGCACACGCCAAAGAAATCCTGCTGAAGAAGGGAAAGATATTTGCAGGAAGACCCAGAACTGTGAGTAGACCTCTTCATCATTGTCTTCTTCTTCTTCTTAGCAGTTGTCATTTATGGTTTTTGTCTTCCTTTTTCCATCCCCGTCCTGTGTGTGATGTAGGTAACCACAGACGTCCTGACCAGGGATGGGAAAGACATTGCGTTTGGAGACTACAGTGCTACCTGGAGATTCCACAGGAAAATAGTCCATGGAGCCCTGTGCATGTTTGGAGAGGGCTCTGCCTCCATCGAGAAGATCAGTGAGTACAGTTGTCTCTACACTCCTCCAACAGGATTCTTCTTCTTCTTAACATGACTGTATACCTCCCTTGGTCAAAAAAACATAACCATCGATCAATAAACATCACCATATTAATTAATGCTCATTTAGACCCATGAGAAATGTTGATATGCTTATTTAGACATAATACGCTTTGTCATTTAAAGGTTCAAACATGTTTTTTTTTATTACTTATAGCCAAAAATGGCTTTTTTAATAGTGAAAGGTGCTGACCCCTGATCTAGTGGGATCTCATCATGCGGATACTTTTTTTGGAAGCAGTGTCACTGTTAAGTACACTGTTGTAAAGTACAGTACACATACCACACTGATAAAATACTTTGTTACAAATAAAAGCCTCTACATAAAAGGATGTAAGTATCATCAGGAACATGTACTTAAAGTATTAAAAGTAAAAGTACTCAATGCAGAAAAATCATCCAAACAGTTCTGTCAAGCAACAACATCAAGTATTTAATCATCCGATTATTTCAACTGTTGGGTCGTTTGATTTATAACAAATTATCGTATTCCATAAACTAAATGTGTTTTGTGTGGAATAATCTTAATTTGTAGGGTAACTAAAGCTGTAACAGATGAATGTAGTGGAGTAAAAAGTACAATATTTCTCTCTGAAATGTAGCGGAGTAGAAGTAGAAAGTTTGAAAGAAAAGTACAAGTACCTCACATTTTTACTTAAGTACAGTACTGGAGTACATGTACTTGGTTACA